>NC_069505.1:340798256-340970395 GCF_027579735.1 Bombina bombina
TGTATGATGTCTGCTCATCTATAGCTGACCTCACAGTTAGCTTGAAACCAAGGATGGACTCCAATAATATCAATCCAGATTGCTAAAAGCAAGGAAGAGCTCCAATCAGGTGTGTGTAAGATTACTTAAAATTACAAATAGCGACTTACTCCATCAAATCTGGAATTCCGGCAATGTCACAGCAAAGAAGCAATTCATTACTCCCAAGGTGGTAAAAAAAAGTATTTCTAATAGCTCAACGCGTTTCAACGTATGCAAACGTCTTTTTCAAGAGCAAATTCAAAACAAGTAAAAACAGTTGAAAGTTCAAAACAAGTAAAAAAAAAGGAAGAACGGTGCCTGAGGTTTTAGTAAAAATAACTGTCTTAAAATAAAAGGTGGGCCATAGACTCACCATATCCGGAAAGAAAGAAATTTATCAGGTAAGCATAAATTATGTTTTCTTTCCTAAGTTATGGTGAGTCCACAGAATCATCAATTACTAGTGGGAACCAATACCCAAGCTAGAGGACACAGATTATTAGGGAGGGACAAGACAGGTAACCTAAACAGAAGGCACCACTGCTTGAAGAACCTTTATACCCCTAAAAAAAGCCTCAACCGAGACAAAAAATCATATTTGTAAAATTTGGAAACAAATATGCAAAGAAAAACTAAGTGACAGACTTGCAAATTTGTTTCACAGAAGTTTCATTTTGAAAGCCCAAAAAGAAGAGACAGCCCTTGAATAACGAGCCATAACTCTCTCAGGAGACTGCAGCCCCGCAGTCTGAAAAGAAAACCAAGTAAACTTCTCAACCAGAAAAAAGAGAAGTAGCAGTAGTTTTCTAATACAGAGAAAACAAAAAAAAACAGAAGCCTACACAACATTCAAATTGTGCACACACGAACCTCAAAAAATAAAAAAATGAGGACACAGAGAGGAAACAACAATTCCCAAACAATATTTCCACTTAGGATTAAAAAAATGCCTTATCCGAAAAGATAAAACAAATCACACTGCAAAGCCCAGAGTACCTAAACTCTCCAAGCAGAATGTATAAAAAATAAGAAAATTTAAAGAAAAAGAGTTAAAATCTTATGGAATGCTAAGGCTCAAACTGAGCCTGCTGCAAAAACCTTAAAACAAAGGAAAAGCTCCAAGAAGAGCAACAGACTTCAACAGGTCTGATACTAACCAGGTTCTGACAAAAGTATACATGTCTCGCACATCCCCCAGACACGTGTTAAAAAAGATAGTGCAGAAAACTGACCCTTCAGAGAACTGACTGACAAACCATCCTCCAGACTGACCTGGTGAAGGGCAAAACCTCTAGGAATCCTGACCCTACTTCCAAGAAAAGTCCATGGATTAACTCCAATCAGGGAATTTACGTCATACCTAATAGTAAAAGAAACTAGTAACAGACTAGCAAGCCTGAATCATGGTCTCAATGACCGGATCCGAAAACCACGCTTAGACTTAACTAAGCAGTCAATCTCCAAGCAGAAAGCTTCAGAGAAAAAGAAGTTGTATGAAAGAAAAGACCCTGAACTAGAGGACCTTTCCACAGAAACAACCACCAAGGTGGAAAAAATACATTTCCACTAGGTCTGAAAACCAGATCCTGCGAGACTATGCAGGAACTTATAACAATACTGTAGCTTACTCCCATTTGATACGAGCAAACACTCGTGGAGGAGAGCCATCAGACAGAAAACCCAAGGAACCGCCAGGGAATTTAGCAGAGCAGCCTGCTAATCTCTGACCCTAAACATAACCTGGAAACTTGGCGTACTGTTATCTCCAACTCCAGCACCCCCCATGTGAGAGCTGGAGAACACCTCCGGGGAGTAAAGCTGGAGAAAACCCACTACCGGGATGAAAAAACTAACAGCTCAAGAAGTCTGCTGCCGGTATACACTGAAATAAGAATAGTGGAAAAGCTAGAATGTGAGCGTCCTCCCACCGAACAATCCCCCCCAATCATTGCAAAGGAACTTCAGGGTCCTCCCTGCAATTATAACCTGAAAAACCAGATAGGACAACTGAGGCCAAGCCGTCAGAGCATTGTAGATCACTCTCCACTCCAAGATGGTGATGTGGAGAGCAAACTCCTCCCAAGTCCATAGGCACCAACCCAACAGGCTAGCGACCGTGACTTACTCAGAAAGGTCTCCGGAAAAATGCGCCCCAAGACAGATGCTCCTGAGAAACCCAAAATACTCTGGAGAAAGCGGGTAATAATTCTGCTACCTCTCGCAAGCAAAGGGAGCGCTCTACCACTATTTCCCCTCTCTGAATCACAGGGAAGAATCTCATGTCGGCAGATCTAGATCTATCCTCTAAGACAGAGCCACAAAATCCTTGGTCCACTATATGAACATGCATAACCGCAAACTCTCAGATGGATCAGACAAAGGGATGATGTCCAATGAAGTAATCATCAGACCATTCCATACATTGGGCCCCTAAAAAGCCAAACCGTAGAGTACCGAAAGAGGAAAGAAGAAAAAATCCTATATTTCCTGACCTCTGTCAAAAATAACTTCAGAGAGAAGTAAACCAATATGGTCCCTAAGAAACTACCTCTGTAGCTGGACCAAAGGAACTTATTTTCAGTTCCACTTCCAATTGAGGAAAGAAGAAAGACAACAATATCTCAGTATGAAAGATTGCTTGTTGAACACATGGTGCCTGAACCATTATAACATCCAGGAATGGCACCACAGCAACCCCTGAAATGATCCCTGCCAATACAGCCCTCTCTGAGAACCATGGCAAGGCCAAAGGGAAGAGCCACAAACTAAAAGTGTGTTACAGAAAGGCAAACCTCAGGAACCTGCAATATACTTGTCCTCCAGGACTATGGTCACTATAAATTGACCCTTCCCAGTTTAAAAGAAAGAAAGGAACCACTGGTTTCCAAATGAAGAACGGTACCCTGAGACACCCTGTTGAGACACTTTAGGTCTACAATAGGACAACAATTCCCTCCTAATCGGGAACCTCAAAGAGGAATGATAAAATACTAGGCCCTGTTCTCTTGCAGGAACTGAAACTATCCCTCACAGGGAAGAGAAATCCCAAAGCACCACAAAAATGTTTCACCGTTATCTGGCCTGCAGATAAAATTGAAAAGTGGAACCTGCCTCAGGCAGCAAAGGAATGACTACTACGTAGAAAACCTTAAGTACTATGTCCTCAGACTATCTGAGACATCTCGAATCCAAGTTTGAAGACAAACAGAGAGAATCAACCCCCCACTTGGACTAATCCTGGATTGGGGGCAAACTCCTTTAATAACAGAACTACACCTGTCAGACCAGGACCAAACAAAGTCTTACCCTTGTACGGATGTACCAGAAACTTGGACTCAGAGGAAAAATCCACTGTCCAAAAACGCCCCGCGGACTAGTACAGCGAAGCCAGATATCTTGAATACCATCAGAAAATGCTTGGTAGCATCCGAAATAAGGAATTGGCTAGCTTAAGAGCCTTAATTCTTTACTAGATCTGCACCAAAGGAGTCTCTACCAAAATGGAATCGGAAATGGTATTGCACCCATAAGATGCCACACTTGACATCAGACACCGAAACTTCACCTCCTTGCACCGCAGGCAAAGAGAATGACTGGGGATTATGGGTAAGGGAAGTGACATACTGTATATAGCAGCCTTGCTGTGGTGCTCTTTACCTCCTCCTGCTGGCCAGGAGTTATATTCCCACTAGTAATTGATGATTCCATGGACTCACCATATCTGGAAATAAATCAATTTATCAGGTAAGCATAAATTATGTTTTTTACTGCCCTTAAAATGGCATTCAGCTCTTTTTCAAATTGCCCAAAAAACCTTAATTAAAAAAATAATTAGCGGTTAGTTTTTTTTTTTTTTAATACTTATTGCAGGCAGTTTTTTTTTTGTAATGCTCCGTTTGCCTTCACTGCTATTTACAGAATTCTTTTGGCTGCGCATGCAGTCAACATTTATTTGACTGCCTCTCGCTGCCAACATTCCTTTGAGGATGCGTGTGCAACTGCTGACGGCGACGGACGCATTACAAACGCGCTTATAGTATAGATGGTTCTCTGCCTCTGGTGGAATGTTCAAAGCAGCATTGACTTATGCAGCGAGGGAGTAAACAATCCCTTTAGACACCATTGAATGACAATAAAATTTACTAGTGTGAACTGAAACTCTTCTGTTACAATAGTAAAACTTGTACAGGAATTATATATATATATATATATATATATATATAATTTATGTAAGAATTTACCTGAAAATTCATTTCTTTCATATTGGCAAGAGTCTATGAGCTAGTGACGTATGGGATATACAATCCTACCAGGAGGGGCAAAGTTTCCCAAATGTCAAAATGCCTATAAATACACCCCTCACCACACCCACAATTCAGTTTAACGAATAGCCAAGTAGTGGGGTGATAAAGAAAAGAGTAAAAAGCATCAACAAAGAAACTTGGAAATAATTGTGCTTAATACAAAAAATCATAACCACCATAAAAAGGGTGGGCCTCATGGATTCTTGCCAATATGTAAGAAATGAATTTATCAGGTAAATTCTTACATAAATTATGTTTTCTTTCATGTAATTGGCAAGAGTCCATGAGCTAGTGACGTATGGGATATCAATACCCAAGATGTGGAACTCCACGCAAGAGTCACTAGAGAGGGAGGGATAAAAATAAACAACAGTCATTTTCCGCTGAAAAAATAATCCACAACCCAAAATATAAATTATTCTCATAATGAAAAGAAAAACTTAAAACATCAGCAGAAAAATCAAACTGAAACAGCTGCCTGAAGAACTTTTCTACCAAAAACTGCTTCTGAAGAAGCAAATACATCAAAACGGTAGAATTTAGTAAATGTATGCAAAGAGGGCCAAGTTGCCGCTTTGCAAATCTGATCAACTGAAGCTTTATTCTTAAAAGCCTACGAAGTAGAGACTGATCTAGTAGAATGAGCTGTAATTCTCTGAGGCGGGGCCTGACCCGACTCCAAATAAGCTTGAAGAAGCTCTCACCACATCCAAAGAATGTAAGGATCTTTCCAAAGAATTCTTAGGATTAGGACACAAGGAAGGGACAACAATTTCTCTACTAATGTTGTTAGAATTCACAACCTTAGGTAAAAATGTAAATGAAGTCCGCAAAACCGCCTTATCCTGATGAAAAATCAGAAAAGGAGATTCAAAAGAAAGAGTGCATAGGCTCAAATCGAGGAGCCTGTAACACCTTCAAAACCAAATTAAGACTCCAAGGAGGAGAAATTGATTTAATGACAGGCTTAATACGAACTAAAGCCTGAACAAAACAGTGAATATTGTGAATTAGTAATCTTTCTGTGAAATAAAACAGAAAGAGCAGAGATTTGTCCCTTCAAGGAACTTGCAGACAAACACCTATCTAAACCATCCTGAAGAAACTGTAAAATTCTAGGAATTCTAAAAGAATGCCAAGAGAATTTATGAGAAGAACACCATGAAATATAAGCCTTCCAAACTCGATAATAAATCTTTCTAGAAACAGATTTATGAGCTTGTAACATAGTATTAATCACTGAGTCAGAGAAACCTCTATGACTTAGCACTAAGTGTTCAATTTCCATACCTTCAAATTTAATGATTTGAGATCCTGATGGAAAAACGGACCTTGAGACAGTAGGTCTGGCCTTAACGGAAGTGGCCAAGGTTGGCAACTGGACATCCAAACAAGATCCACATACCAACACCTGTGGGGCCATGCTGGAGCCACACAACGATTGTTCCATGATGATTTTGGAGATCACTCTTGGAAGAAGAACTAGAGGCAGGAAAATATAAGCAGGTTGATAACACCAAGGAAGTGTCAGCGCATCCACTGTCTCCGCCTGAAAATCCCTGGACCTGGACAAGTATCTGGGAAGTTTCTTGTTTAGATGAGAGGCCATCAGATCTATCTCTGGAAGACCCCACATCTGAACAATCTGAGAAAACACATCTTGATGGAGTGACCACTCCCCCGGATGTAAAGTCTAACAGCTGAGATAATCCGCCTCCCAATTGTCTACACCAGGGATATAAACCCCAGAAATTAGACAGGAGCTGGATTCCACCCATGCAAGTATTCAAGATACTTCTTTCATAGCTTGGGGACTGCGAACGGTTGTCTCTTTAACAGAGGCCAAAACTGAAGAGCTCTGAGAATTGCACGGAGTTCTAAAATATTGATTGGTAACTTCGCCTCTTGAGATTTCCAAACCCCTTGTGCTGTCAGAGATTAACCCCTAAACCTAAGTCTAACACTAACCCTAACACCCCCCCTAACTTAAATATTAATTAAATAAATCTTAATAATATTTATATTATTAAATAAATTAATCCTATTTAAAACTAAATACTTACCTATAAAATAAACCTTAATATAGCTACAATATAAATAATAATTATATTGTAGCTATCTTAGGATTTATTTTTATTTTACAGGCAAATTTCAATTTATTTTAACTAGGTACAATAGCTATTAAATAGTTATTAACTATTTAATAGCTTACCTAGCTAAAATAAAGATAAATTTACCTGTAAAATAAAAACTAACCTAAGTTACAATTACACCTAACACTACACTATACTTTAATAAATTATTCCTATTTAAAACTAAATACTTACCTAACTATTTAATAACTACCTAGCTAAGAGAAATACAAAATTACCTGTAAAATAAATCCTAACCTAAGTTACAATTAAACTTAACACTGCACTATCATTAAATTAATTAAATAAATTAACTACAAATAACTACAATTAAATACAATTACATCAACTAACTAAAGTACAAAAAATAAAAAAAGCTAAGTTACAAAAAATAAAAAACATAAGTTACAAACATTTAAAAAATATTACAACAATTTTAAGCTAATTACACCTAATCTAAGGCCCCTAATAAAATAACAAAGCCCCCCAAAATAAAAAAATTCCCTACCCTATTCTACATTAAAAAAGTTCAAAGCTCTTTTACCTTACCAGCCCTTAAAAGGGCCTTTTGTGGGGCATGCCCCAAAGAAAACTGCTCTTTTGCCTGTAAAAGAAAAATACAACCCCCCCAACATTAAAACCCACCACCCACATACCCCTAATCTAACCCAAACCCCCCTTAAAATAACCTAACACTAATCCCCTGAAGACCATCCTACCTTGAGTCGTCTTCACTCAGCCGAGCCACCAATGGAACTGAAGAGAAGATCCGAAGCGCCAGAAGTGATCCTCCAAGGGGCGCTGAAGAAGTCTTCCATCCGATGAAGTGATCCTCCAAGCGGCGCTGAAGAAGTCTTCCATCCGGGCAATGTCATCTTCCAAGCGGCGCTGAAGATCATCTTCCATCCGGGCGATGTCATCTTCCAAGCGGGGTCTTCAATCTTCTTGCTTCAGGATCCATCTTCATCCCGCCGATGCGGAACATCCTTCTTCCCCGGCGGACTAACGATGAATGAAGGCTCCTTTAAGGGACTTCATCCAAGATGGCGTCCCTTCAATTCGATTGGCTGATAGGATTCTATCAGCCAATCGGAATTAAGGTAGGAAAAATCTGATTGGCTGATTGAAGGAGCCTTCATTCGTCGGTAGTCCGTCGGGGAAGAAGGATGTTCCGCATCGGCGGGATGAAGATGGATCCTGAAGCAAGAAGATTGAAGACCCCGCTCGGAAGATGACATCGCTCGGATGGAAGATGATCTTCAGCGCCGCTTGGAAGATGACATCGCCCGGATGGAAGATGATCTTCAGCGCCGCTTGGAAGATGACATCGCCCGGATGGAAGACTTCTTCAGCGCTGCTCGGAGGATCACTTCATCGGATGGAAGACTTCTTCAGCGCCCCTTGGAGGATCACTTCTGGCGCTCTCGATCTCCTCTTCAGTTCCATCGGTGGCTCGGCTGAGTGAAGACGACTCAAGGTAGGATGATCTTCAGGGGATTAGTGTTAGGTTATTTTAAGGGGGGTTTGGGTTAGATTAGGGGTATGTGGGTGGTGGGTTTTAATGTTGGGGGGGGTTGTATTTTTCTTTTACAGGCAAAAGAGCAGTTTTCTTTGGGGCATGCCCCGCAAAAGGCCCTTTTAAGGGCTGGTAAGGTAAAAGAGCTTTGAACTTTTTTAATGTAGAATAGGGTAGGGAATTTTTTTATTTTGGGGGGCTTTGTTATTTTATTAGGGGGCTTAGATTAGGTGTAATTAGCTTAAAATTGTTGTAATATTTTTTAAATGTTTGTAACTTATGTTTTTTATTTTTTGTAACTTAGCTTTTTTTATTTTTTGTACTTTAGTTAGTTGATGTAATTGTATTTAATTGTAGTTATTTGTAGTTAATTTATTTAATTAATTTAATGATAGTGTAGTGTTAGGTTTAATTGTAACTTAGGTTAGGATTTATTTTACAGGTAATTTTGTATTTCTCTTAGCTAGGTAGTTATTAAATAGTTAATAACTATTTAATAACTATTCTAACTAGCTAAAATAAATACAAAGTTACCTGTAAAATAAATATAAATCCTAAAATAGCTACAATGTAATTATTAATTACATTGTAGCTATCTTAGGGTTTATTTTACAGGTAAGTATTTAGTTTTAAATAGGAATAATTTATTAAAGTATAGTGTAGTGTTAGGTGTAATTGTAACTTAGGTTAGGATTTATTTTACAGGTAAATTTCTCTTTATTTTAGCTAGGTAAGCTATTAAATAGTTAATAACTATTTAATAGCTATTGTACCTAGTTAAAATAAGTTGAAATTTGCCTGTAAAATAAAAATAAATCCTAAGATAGCTACAATATAATTATTATTTATATTGTAGCTATATTAGGGTTTATTTCAAAGGTAAGTATTTAGTTTTAAATAGGATTCATTTATTTAATAATAGAAATATTATTTAGGTTTATTTAATTAATATTTAAGTTAGGGGGGTGTTAGGGTTAGTGTTAGACTTAGGTTTAGGGGTTAATAATTTTATTACAGTGGCGGCGGTGTGGGGGGGGCAGGATAGGGGTTAATAAATGTATTATAGGTGGCGACGGTGTAGGGGGGGCAGATTAGGGGTTAATAACTTTATTATAGAGTGCGGCAGTTTAGGGGTTAATATGTATAGAGTAGCTTGCGGTGGGCTCCGGGAGCGGTGGTTTAGGGGTTAATATGTATAGAGTAGCTTGCGGTGGGCTCCGGGAGCGGCGGTTTAGGGGTTAAACAGTTTATTAGTGTGGCGGTGGGCTCTGGGAGCGGCGGTTTAGGGGGTAATATATTTATTTAGTTGCGGCGGTGTAGGGGGGACAGATTAGCGGTGTTTAGACTCGGGGTACATGTTAGGGTGTTAGGTGTAGACATTTCCCATAGGAATCAATGGGATATCTGGCAGCAGCGAACTTGTACTTTCGCTATGGTCAGACTCCCATTGATTCCTATGGGATCCGCCGCCTCCAGGGCGGCGGTTTGAAAACCAGGTACGCTGGGCCGGAAAAGTGCCGAGCGTACCTGCTAGTTTTTTGATAACTAGCAAAAGTAGTCAGATTGTGCCACACTTGTGTGCGGAACATCTGGAGTGACGTAAGAATCGATCTGTGTCGGACTGAGTCCGGCGGATCGAAGCTTACGTCACAAAATTCTACTTTTGCCGGTCTGTAGCCTTTGATAACTAAGGCGAATCAGCCTTGCCACAAATACGCTGCGGAATTCCAGCGTATTTGAGGTTGACGGCTTGATAACTACCCCCCATAGCCCTCTGACAAAGAAAAAGGCAAGAGGCAAATAGCAATGGGGTAATAAATAATGAAAAAAAATTTGGCGCCAAGTATGATGCACAACGTAACTGAAATTTTTTTGGCGCCAACCATGTCCGGAAATGACACACTCGCGTCACTAATGAAGCACCCTGTGTGAAGAACTCGGCATCAACTATTATGCCGGAAATGACAAATTTGCGTCAACTTACATGCCTTTCGCACCAAAAAATTCTCGGGCCCAGAATGACGCAATAAAGTGTAGCATTTGGCGCACCCGCGAGCCTAATCCAGCCTGCAATTTGAAAATGTAGTCAATTGAAAAAAGACTAAACCCCAGGTAAGAAATTTTTTTCTTAAAATGTACTTTCCCCAAATATGAAACTGACTATCTGCAAAAGGAAATACATGAACCTGACTCATGGCAAATATAAGTACAAAGCATATATTTAGAACTTTATATTAATGCATAAAGTGCCAAACCATAGCTGAGGTGTCTTAAGTAATAAAAACATACTTACCAAAAGACACCCATCCACATATAGCAGATAGCCAAACCAGTACAGAAACAGTTATCAGTAGAGGTAAAGGTAAATTGAGAGTATATCGTCGATCTGAAAAGGGAGGTATGAGATGAATCTCTACGACCGATAACAGAGAACCTATGAAATAGATCTCCCGTGAGGAAAACCATTGCATTCAATAGGTGATTCTCCCTTCACATCCCTCTGACATTCGCTGTACTCTGAGAGGAATCGGGCTTCAACAATGCTGAGAAGCGCATGTCAACGTAGAAATCTTAGCACAAACTTACTTCACCACCTCCATAGGAGGCCAAGTTTGTAAAACTGAATTGTGGGTGTGGTGAGGGGGTGTATTTATAGGCATTTTGAGGTTTGGGAAACTTTGCCCCTCCTGGTAGGATTGTATATCCCATACGTCACTAGCTCATGGACTCTTGCCAATCACATGAAAGAAATATAGTAATAAAATTTACTAGTGTGAACTGAAACTCTTCTGTTACAATAGTAAAACTTGTACAGGAATAATATATATATATATAAGCCGAGGGATTGTGGTTATAATTTACATGTTTATGTAGTGTATTATGAAAATAATATATTATGTACAACTAAGTTTGTTAAAGGGACATGAAACCCAAATTTTTTCTTTCATGATTTAGACAGAGCATACAATTTTAAACAACTTTCTAATTGACTTCTATTATCTAAACTGTTTTATTCTCTTGGTATAATTTCTTGAAGGAGCAGCAATGTACTACTAGTTTCTAACTGAACACATGGGTGAGCCAATCACATTCAATATATATATGCAGCCACCAATCAACAGCTAGAACCTAGTTTCTCTGCTGCTCATGAACTTCCCTAGATAAACCTTTTAGCAAATGATAACAAGAGAAGGAAGCAAATTAAATAATACCAGTAAATTGTAAAGTTGTTTAAAATGGTATTCTCTTTCTGAATCATGAAAGAAATGTTTTGGGTTTTATGTCCCTTTAATTATGTAAATGTGTTTTTAATTTTTGGCGTGTTTTGTCTTTTTAGAAAGAAGATGTTGTGTATGGGATATTGATCTCCCGTAGAAGACAGTAGTCACAACTATTTCATTTTACAATAGTACATGTTTAAACATTGCGCTATGTAAAATGTGTGTTTTATTTTTTTTAAAGAAGGCGGCTTTTTCAGCCACTACAATCACGCAGATCACACAGTTTTAATATGTTGGTCGCACTGTACAAAAGGTGTTATTAAAATTAAGCACGTTTAGTACAGTGTAACCGATATTAGAAGTAAACCCATTTGGTACAATGTAAACTTACTTTAAAGTTGTTCGATTAAAGGGGCTGAAAAAATACAATGTTAAACAAGTTGTCTTCTTTTAAAAAATGTGCTATGTTAAATAAAAAAAATAACTAAAAAAAACACGCTCTTGTAAAATGAAAAACTTGCGGCTGCTGTCTTCTACAGGATAGTAAATGTTCTGTACACTAAATATGTTTCCTTAAAACAGAACAAAAAAGAAATAAAAAAAAATTAAAAACACATTTATTAAAATACAAACTTAGATTACAGGTATGTTATTCATAACTTATAAACATTACTCAATTGAGATGAGCAATTGTAAGAAATATACTTTATTTACTTTGAAGCTTAGTTTACATACAGATTATTTGAACTATTACAAAACAAAAACATTTTTATGTTAAAAGGACAGTCAAGTCCAAAAAAAACTTTCATGATTCAGATAGGACATGTAATTTTAAACAACTTTCCAATTTACTTTTATCACCAATTTTGCTGTGTCCTCTTGGTATTCTTAGTTAAAAGATAAACCTAGGAGGTCCATATGCTAATTTCTTAGACCTTGAAGGCCGCCTCTGCATTTGACAGTTTTTCACCACTAGAGGGCGTTATTTCATGTGTTTCATTGAGCTCATGCATGTGAATTTACCATGGAGTGAGTACTGATTGGCTAAAATTTAAGTCTGTCAAAAGAACTGAAATAAGGGGGCAGTTTGCAGAGGCATAGATATAAGGCAATCACAGAGGTAAAATGTGCATTAATATAACTGTTGGTTATGCAAAACTAGGGAATGGGTAACTAAGGTATTATCTATCTTTTAAAACAACAAGAATTCTGGCGTTGACTGTCCTTTTAAACCCCTTTGTGCCCGCACTAAGTGTTTAACATCAGAACGAAGTTCTGATGAAAACACTTGCTGGAAAAATGAAATCATGTGATCGTTGATGCAAATCTGATCATGGGGGACTGCATATGCTGCTAGACACGCCCCAGTCCGATATTTCATTGCTTAAGAAGGGGAGGACACCATATAAGGTAGGATATTCCATGCCGTCTTACGGAGGTAAAGCCCAGCGCTATTAGGACAGCATGGAACATCCTAATGGCGTCTAGAGAATAAGGAACGCACAGTATATGTTGTGTAAACATTTTTTGAAAACATGTCCCCTCCACACTGCTGAGATTCACTGGCAATGTGCTTAGAATCTTCAAAGGCAGTGTGCCCTTTACTTTCCTATGTGTCAGCCCACTATATATATATATATATATATATATATATATATATATATATAAAAAAAACATTAAATCTGGCGGGAGCTTTGCAAGGTCAATAAGACTTAAAGGGACAGTCAAGTCCAAAAAAACTTTGATGTTTCAAATAGGACATGTCATTTTAAACAAAATTTTATAGACGTTCCAAACCTGTAGCTTTGAAACATCTACATTCATTTATTGAAATTGAATAGAAATGTTCCACAAATGGGTCGGTATTTGTTTTGTTTTAAACATGCTAAAGAACGAATAGCACTGACTAATTAAAATACAAAAATATTTTGAACATTCGGAACAAAAGATTTGACAAAACCTAAAATGTTGCCTGTGCACACGTCTAAGCTAGATCTGTCTATAACTATCTCTATCTTATGTAGAAGTTTTGTTCTATAACTTTTTTTCATGTGTTTTTTTTCATAGTTCTATGTGCTAAGAAGTGAACTTTTATTATAAAGGAAGATAACTTGAATAATTTTTGAGTGGGGATATTGTTCCATGTTTTATTACTCAAAATATTAGCTTTATGAACAGGTTTTATTGCATCAAGGCCATAGAATGAAGATTTCCTAAGCGTCAACAGATTTTTACATTTTCAAACATCAGAATAACCTTTTATCTCTTCAAAATAGTAGTCTTTATTTTTTTTTTTTACAAATAATGCATATGCCAGTGGCATTTAGTAGCAACTTTCCTTTTCATTCTTATGTAGAAAAATAGAATAGCTTCTCTACCACATCATATCAGTTTCTGATCTAGATGGTGCTATCTAAATCCTAGGGCTGCAAATAGTTGTTCAAGAAAATACTGAAATAGTGCCCTAGTCAAAAAAATGATCTTCCTGTAGTCATTCTGAAGTAAATCGATGACTCCAGACTAGTTATCAGAAGCCATACTGAAGTATGCCCACAGGCCGAAATATTTAATTGAGATGACTCTAGAGTCATTCACTGGCTGTTCATGCTGGTGGAGTAATCAGTAAGAAAATCTGCTAATCATTCTGAAGTCATCACCCAGATTTATTTACCTTAAGCTGGTGACTTTACAAGCCTGATCGTGTCTGATGATGTGCAAATAACTTCTAGAGTAGTTTGATAATCATCAAATGACTCCAGGATGGTCTCTGGTGGGCAACCAGGTCAGAGAGTAAGGTGTGGTTTGGCAATGAGCCTTCCCCAAGCATTACCTAAAACTTCAAACTAAGGCCTACACCAGCCTTGTCCTAAGCCTTGCCATATATACTTTTCACATGAGAAGGGATTTTATCTCCATGATTACCAGCAATTTCACCACTGGTCACTAGTAGTACACACAAAAAGAAAATTTATGCTTACCTGATAAATTTGTTTCTTTTTAGACATGATGAGTCCACGGATCATCATCCTTACTTGTGGGATATCGCCTCCTGGTCAGCAGGAGGAGGCAAAGAGCACCACAGCAGAGCTGTTAAATAGCTCCTCCCTTCCCTGCCACTCCAGTCATTCGACCGAAGTTAGGAAGAGAAAGGAAAAGCCAAGGTGCAGAGGTGTCTGAAGTTTACAAAAAATAACAACCTGTCTTAAAAGAACAGGGCGGGCCGTGGAGTCATTGTGTCTAAAAAGAAACAAATTTATCAGGTAAGCATAAATTTTCTTTTCTTTTTAAAGACACGATGAATCCATGGATCATCATCCTTACTTGTGGGATAACAATACCAAAGCTAGAGTACACGGATGATAAGGGAGGGACAAGACAGGGAACCTAAACGGAAGGCACCACTGCTTGAAGAACCTTTCTCCCAAAAACAGCCTCAGCCGAGGCAAAAGTATCACATTTGTAAAATTTAGAAAAAGAAAAAGAGAAGACCAAGTTGCAGCCTTGCAAATCTGTTCCACAGAAAGTTCATTTTTGAATGCCAATGAGGAAGCAATCGCCCTAGTGGAATGAGCCGTAATTCTTTCAGGAGGCTGCTGTCCAGCAGTCTCATATGCAAATCGGATGATACTCCTCAACCAAAAAGAAAGAGAGGTAGCCATAGCTTTCTGACCCCTACGTTTTCCAGAAAAAACTACAAACAGAGAAGAAGACTGACGAAAGTCTTTAGTCGCTTGTAAGTAAAACTTCAAAGCATGGACTACGTCCAAATTATGTAGAAGTCTCTCCTTCTGAGAAGAAGGATTAGGACACAAGGAAGGAACAACAATCTCCTGATTAATGTTTCTGTCTGAAACAACCTTAGGAAGAAACCCCAGTTTAGTACGTAAAACAACTTTATCCAAATGGAAAATAAGGTAAGGCGAATTGTATTGCAAAGCCGAAAGCTCAGATACTCTTCGAGCTGAAGAAATAGCAACAAGAAATAAAACTTTCCAAGATAACAACTTAATATCTAAGGAATGCATAGGTTCAAATGGAACCCCTTGAAGAACTTTAAGAACTAAATTCAGATTCCATGGAGGAGTAACTGGTTTGAACACAGGCCTGATCCTAACCAGGGCCTGACAAAAAGATTGAACATCTGGGACATGAGCCAGACGTTTGTGTAACAAAATAGATAAGGCAGAGACCTGACCCTTTAGGGAACTTGCTGATAAACCCTTCTCCAATCCTTCTTGGAGAAAAGACAACATTCTGGGAATCCTAACTCTACTCCATGAGTAGCCTTTGGATTCACACCAATAAAGATATTTACACCATATCTTATATTAAATCTTTCTAGTTACAGGCTTAAGTGCCTGAATCAAAGTTTCTATGACCGAATCAGAAAACCTCCGCTTGGATAGAACTAAGCGTTCAATCTCCAAGCAGTCAGTTTCAGAGAAACTAGATTTGGATGAAGGAAGGGACCTTGAATGAGAAGATCCTTCCTTAATGGCAGTCTCCAAGGTGGCAGGGATGACATGTCCACCAGGTCGGCATACCAAATCCTGCGAGGCCACGCTGGAGCAATGAGGATCACTGATGCCTTCTCCTGTTTGATGACCCAAGGAAGAAGAGCAAACAGAGGAAAAAGATATGCTAGGCTGAAGGACCAAGGAACTGCTAGCGCATCTATCAGCTCTGCCTGAGGATCCCTGGACCTTGACCCGTATCTCGGGAGCTTGGCATTCTGACGAGATGCCATGAGATCTAACTCCGGCCGACCCCATTTGAGAATCAGGTTGGAGAATACTTCCGGATGGAGTTCCCACTCTTCCAGATGAAAAGTCTGCCTGCTCAGAAAGTCCGCCTCCCAGTTGTCCCCCCCTGGGATGTGGATCGCTGACAGATGACAAGAATGGGCTTCCACCCACTGGATTATCTTGGCTACCTCTGTCATCGCTAAGGAACTCCTCGTTCCTCCCTGATGATTGATGTATGCCACTGTCGTTATATTGTCCGTCTGGAATCTGATGAACTGGGCCGAAGCCAACTGAGGCCAGGCTAGAAGAGCATTGAAAATCGCTCTCAGTTTCAGGATGTTTATAGGAAGAACAGACTCCGCCGGAGTCCACACTCCCTGAGCCCTTAGAGGACCCCAGACAGCTCCCCACCCTAGAAGACTGGCATCTGTTGTCACAATCACCCAGGATGGTCTGCGAAAGCATGTTCCCTGGGATAGATGATCCAGAGACAACCACCATTGAAGCGAGTCCCTTGTCTCCTGCTCCAGGGTTAATTGAGGAGACAAGTCTGCATAATCTCCATTCCACAGCCTGAGCATGTTCAACTGAAGAGGTCTGAGGTGAAACCAAGCAAATGGAATGATGTCCATTGCCGCCACCATCAGTCTGATTACTTCCATGCACTGGGCCACTGACGGCTGAGGATTGGACTGAAGGGCTCGACAGGTATCTAGAATCTTTGATTTCTTGACCTCCGTCAGAAAAATCTTCATGGAGATAGAATCGATTACACTTCCCAAGAAAGTCACCCTTGCTTTCGGGATTAAACTCTTTTCCAGATTTACCTTCCACCCGTGAGTTCTCAGGAAGGATAGTACAATGTCGGTATGGGACCTTGCTTGTTGACAAGATGGTGTCTGGATTAGAATATCGTCCATATAAGGCACCACCGCAATGCCCCGCAGTCTTAGAACCGCCAGCAGAGACCCCAGAACCTTTGTGAAAATTCTGGGTGCCGTGGCCACAAACTGAAAGTGTCTGTCCAGAAAGGCAAACCTTAGGAACTTGTGATGGTCTCTGTGGATAGGAACATGTAGATATGCATCCTTTAAATCCACTGTCATCATAAATTGACCCTCCTGGATCAATGGAAGAATGGTACGAATAATTTCTATCTTGAAAGATGGAACTCTGAGAAACTTGTTTAGACTCTTGAGGTCTAAAATAGGTCTGAAAGTTCCCTCCTTCTTGGGAACTACAAACAGATTTGAATAAAAACCCTGCCCTTGTTCCTGTACAGGAACGGGAATAATCACTGCCAGGAAGGAGAGGTCTCTTACACAATGTAAGAACGCCTCTCTTTTTATCTGGTTTGCAGATAATCTTGAAAGAAGAAATCTTCCTTGAGGAGGAATTTTTTTTAACTCCAATTTGTATCCCTGGGATACTATTTCTATAGCCCAGGGTCCTGATTGTCTCGCACCCAAGCCTGAACGAAGAAAGAAAGTCTGCCCCCCACCAGATCCGGTCCCGGATCGGGGGCATGCCCTACATGCTGTTTTGGAGTCAGCAGCAGGTTTCTTGGACTGTTTACCCTTGTTCCAAGGCTGGTTGGGTCTCCAAGTAGGCTTAGATTGCGAATAGTTTACTTCCTGTTTGGAGGAGGAAGAGAAGGAATTTCCCTTGAAATTGCGAAAGGAACGAAAATTACTGTCGTTTGTGCCTTTTTTGCTTATTTCTCTTATCCTGAGGAAGGAGATGACCCTTACCTCCCGTGATGTCAGAGATAATTTCCTTCAGACCAGGTCCAAACAAGGTCTTTCCCTTGTAAGGAATAGCTAGAAGTTTAGACTGAGATGAAACGTCCGCAGACCAAGGTTTTAACCACAAGGCTCTGCGGGCTAGGATAGAAAACCCTGAACTCTTAGCTGCTAATTTAGTAATTTGCAGAGAAGCATCCGTAATAAAAGCATTGGCTAACTTCAGAGCTTTAATCCTATCTTGGATCTCCTCCAAAGAAGTCTCAGACTTAAGAGACTCAGACAGAGCATCAAACCAATAAGCTGCAGCACTAGATGAACATAAATCTTTTTAAGAAGACCCTCCAACTTCTTGTCCATGGGATCTTTAAAAGCACAGCTATCCTCAATAGTAATAGTAGTTCGCATGGCTAAGGTGGAGATGGCTCCTTCCGCCTTCCAATTTACTCGCTTTCACAGGAGCAACTACTACTGTGGAATCACAGTCATCTAAGGTAACCAACACCTCCGTAAGTAACAGACGGAGGTGTTCTAGTTTAAATCGGAAAGAGACAACCTCTAAATCAGTCAATGGTTCTGAATCTGAAATCTCGCCATCTGGTAAGACCTCTATACCCTCCCCTTCAGTTTCCTGGGAGGGTACCTCTGAAACTGCCACCATGGCATCAGAAACCTCACTGATAGCATGCTTGTCTTTCCTCTTGCTCTTGTCTTGAAGCATAGGAAAAGCAGATAATGCATCCGAAATTGTGGAGGACATAACTGCTGCTATGTCCTTTAAAGTAACTCCAGCAGGAGCTAGAGCAGAAGTGCAGGACACTGCTGGTGGGGGCGTTAATTTTTTTGACTCTTGGGGAGAAAGTTGCGGCAAAATTTGACCCTCATCAGAAGACTCTTGGACAAAATTTGCCTGAGAGGAGATTGGCTCAGTAAAAATGTTATCCCTAGAACTTACAGTCCTTTCAATACATGTAGGACAGAAAGGGATTGGTGGTTCAACATTTGCATCAAGACATAAAGCACATGTAACTCCTTGCACCTCATCTTGATCCATCTTTTCACAAAAATCTTACTATTAAGTAAAAAAAAAAATACTGAAAAAAAGCAATAAAATAAAAATATCAAAAACCGTTACTGTCTCTTTAAATTCAAACGGAATTTAACACTCAGAAAAATAAATAAATAAGTAAACCTCTGCACCACAGCAACCTGCTGAGGTGCTCCTACCTTCACCAATGCCACCGGATCCCAGCTGAAAACGATCCGTTACTGCAGTCTGCCAAAAGGACCGGATGAAAGCCGCATCTGTGCTAAAAGCGCATGAAAAGGAGATTACATGCTGCTCTAGCCCAGAAAAACCAGTACAGCCCAACCTAAGTCTGCAACTGCTTGGAAATAACGCTACAAGCAGAGGCACCAAACAAACAGGAAGTCCCGCCCTTCGTGGGCGTGCTACAACACTAAGTTTCCCTCTAGAGAGAAAAAAATAAAGTGAAACCACAGGAGCCCTCCATTGACAATAAAATGAGCAAACTCCCTCCAGCCCCAGTGCCTGCACCAAATCACTGCCCAAACAAGACTTTATATTCAGAAAACTCTAACACAGTCCCCACATAAAGGCTCTATTAACCCCTTATGTTCCATAGTGCTAAGATAACCACCCTGAGACTCCTTAAATCCCAGAAAAAGGTAGAACTTACCTCAAACACTGCCTGGCAGGAAGGCAGTTTCCCAAGCTTGAGAGGTCATCTCCCTCACATTGGCCTGAAAGATAAAGTCATGCTGAGTCAGAAAGAAACTCAGGCTGAAGGATATAGGGCAGCTGAAAATGGGAGGCGCAGTGAGAATTATGTCCCACAAGTTCCCATAGCTCTAAAGTCACCAAAAAGCTCTACTGTAGAGACTGATATGGACTACGGCTACACCCCAGAACAAAGTAGCACTCTCTGGCAGCACTTTAAAATAACAAACTCTTGATTGAAGAATCTAACCTAACACCTCACTTTACCTCTTCCTAGCACTAACGCAGGCAAAGAGAATGACTGGAGTGGGAGGGAAGGGAGGAGCTATTTAACAGCTCTGCTGTGGTGCTCTTTGCCTCCTCCTGCTGACCAGGAGGCAATATCCCACAAGTAAGGATGATGATCCGTGTACTCATCGTGTCTTTAAAAAGAAACAGTGATTTCATCTCTCTTAAACTCGCAATAACAAAATAATAAGTTTACCCCTTGTCAGTCATTAACACATTGAGCAGTTATAGGACTCCCTTGGTAATTATTATACTCCTGCGAAAGCAGTGTTTAAAAACTAATCAACAGCTACGGGAGCTAAAAAACTGAATTTCCGTGTGTCTGTGTTTTTTAAGAGATTTTACTGGACCTGTAGTTGAAATAGTAGACTATCTTGTTCAGTAGAGGACACATGACAAATCTATAGATGACATCAACGATACAAGATTTTTGTTATTAGTCCAAATCAACAGTCTCTCAAATAAACTTCTTATTTTACTTCATGCAAAGGAGTAGATTTAAGAATGGTCGAGCGGACATGATTCGCTGTATATGCTGTCGGCATTTAAAATTGCACAAGCATTTCTAAAAGGTGGCGGAGAAGTTAAAGGGACACTGAACCCAAATTTTTTCTTTTGTGATTCAGATAGAACATGAAATTTTAAGCAACTTTCTAATTTACTCCTATTATCAAATTTTCTCCATTCTCTTGGTATCTTTATTTGAAATGCAAGAATGTAAGTTTAGATCCCGGCCCGTTTTTGGTGAACAACCTGGGTTGTTCTTGCTGATTGGTGGATAAATTCATTCACCAATAAAAAAGTGCTGTCCAGAGTCTGAACTAAAAAAAAAGCTTAGATGCCTTCTTTTTTAAATAAAGATAGCAAGATAACGAAGAAAAATTGATAATAGGAGTAAATTATAAAGTTGCTTAAAACTGCATGCTCTATCTGAATCACGAAAGAAAAAAATTGGGTTCAGTGTCCTTTTAAAGAGCAGTGGTCTTACGACCGCTGCTTCTTAACTACCAGTTCAGGCGAGTCTAAAACGATAGGCGTAGAATGCAGTATCCGCTGCATAATAAATCTACCCCAAAGTCTGTTTAATAAGACCTTTAACTTACAAGACTTTTACAAAGTCTTGCCATAAATTAACATACCAGCTGAGTGCAAAAACTTTCTGATTATATTAATACCTTGCTTGCTTCAATTGTTTTAAAATTACTACTTCCCCAAAAATAAAATAACTTGACTTATTAGGAGTTAAAGGGATAGTAACCCCCTTGTCATTACAAGACATTTATGTTGCTCAGTTTCAGAGCAAAATTACATGAAAGGGGGGGGGGGATTTGTAATGAAAATATGTTGCAAAGTTGTTTAATTAAACATATCTAAACTTTGTTTTAATAGAAAATCTCAAGATGTTTACTGTCCCTTTAAATTACAGGAAATAAATAATATACACAGCAAATAATGTACTGCCTATATTGAATACTTTATAATACACTTTCAAAGTGTTTTATCTACAGTCAAGGGGTAATTTTCCGGCAACATAAAAAACTTATATTTTGTTATCATAAATAAGAAAGATAATTTGGTTGCATATGATTAATGCCTGTGTTTAAATTCTTTGCAAATTAAATTTCTTTATAAATGTTTAATTAATTGACATTGTCATTTAATTAAGTGTATGAAAGGTCTTACCAAACGGATGCTCCTGATTGATGTTATATTGTTTTCTGTTGCTAGCATTCAGCAATATTTTGCATTTAAATTACAATATACATATCTAAAAAGTCAATTATCTAAAAGCATTCTTAAAATTGCTGATATTTGTCTTATCCTAATGGCAATTTGATTGTATATTTGTATGATTACGCCATATAAAAACTGTTTTCTAAGGGGAACATGTAATTTTTATGAAAATTGCAGCTACTAATTGTAATACATTTTTCTTGTTACCAACTTTAAAAGAAAAAGTAAAAAAAAATATATAAAGTTTTTTTTCCTTATTCAGTAATAGCTTTCAGCTGGATTTCCTTGTAAAAATGAATACTAATAAAACTAAAAGCTACACAAGTATCCACTTCTTGTAGTGTTAAACGTCCATATGTTTCTGTTATGGGCTCTACCAAACTTCTATAAAATCTCAATGTAATGAAATATACCCTGGAAAAAATACTAGAGGAAACGGTTTGTATCTGTACATATTTTATAAAATAAAAACTAAAAACTTAGTAATGTATTTTTATTATTTATTTTACCCACTTTTCCTGAAATTTAAAGGGACACAAATGTGCAAATAAAAAACGCTCATATATGCTACAGCATGTTGCTAATGCACTTTCACTTGTATCTAGCTATTGGCTAAATTATGAGTGGAGCGCAAAATTTGCACTCCACTCAGCAATACCGACACAAGCAAATGTGCGCTGTTATTACAAGTTGAGCGCATACTGATGCCATCCGACGTGGCACAGAATGTAGCGCAGCGATTAAGTTGCAGTGTTGGGCATATACACATATTAACACATAAATGTATAAATTCATATACATATATATATTTACAGTTTTAACAGTTTCCTCACTGATGCTACAATTTTATTTCAATAAAGGAACCTTACACTTTATTTAGGGGGTAATTGGGGGACATTTTTTTTAATTAACCAGAGATCTGATCTCTGGTAAATGAATTTGAGCGCAAAGTGCTACCGTGAGCTCGCAGTTGCATTAACCAGCCACTTTTAATGGCTGGTTATTTAATGTGCGCACATTAAACTAGCGCTCCACTTGTAATCTGGCTTTTAATACATTTGTAGAGATTAAAGTCAACTCCAGAACAGCAATGCATTTGGAGAATCAATGACAAGAGGCATGTGCATAGCCATGAATCACTGGGTAGCTCCCAATAATGCATTTCTGTTCCAGAGCCTGTCTATGTATAATTTTTATCAAAAGATAGAATGAGATCACAGTAAACTTGATATGAGAAATTAATTGAAAAGTCTCCTAAATTTTCATCCACTGTAATGCAGTGCCTTACTGTGTATATATACTATATTAAAATTCATTAAAATTATGGGGGGGGAGATAAAAAACTGAAATTAAAATCCTCCATGTCTCAAAATTAAATCAATGTAAATATTTGCGTATTTTGAAGCAAAAAAACTGAGAATTTGCATACCTAATTTGCATATCTTACCCACAATTCTCTTGTGCATTGCATATTAAGAATTTCTGGGGGCAAGCGGGGATACTTGCTTAGATGTACTAATTTCCTATGCAAATATTTACATTGATTTATACTATATTATACATATATAAAATTCACTTTAATATCCTTTAAATTCCACAATAAAACAATGAATAGCGATAAACTGTGAACATTTGAGATTTTGTAACAAAAGGGGCATTCATCATCATCAAAATAAATACAGGAAAATAATAATAGCAACAACAATTATTAAGTATTAGTAGTAGTATTGTTTGATAATTATTGACATTTCTTAATCATTTATAATTGTTATTAGTATATAATAATACAATTAATTAGCAGTTTGTTTATAAATTATAATTATTATTAATATATAGTAGTAGTAATAATAATGAATTAACAGTAGTAACAGAAGTAGTATTGTTTGATAATAATTCTATTTTTATTAATACATTGTATTAGTAAATAATAATAAAAATAAAAACAATACTACAATTAAATATCAGTAGAGTTTGATAATTATTTTATTTGTATTATAAAACAAAAGAAGAGAGAGCGCAGCCACGACTCACGGTAAAAGTATTTAATAATTCCACTTTGCGCATATACACATAATGCACTTACAAGAGTTCAATTATAACAAGCGTCTCTCGGATCTCACACAGTCCCCGGTTTTCAGATCTCCGTCAGCTGTCGCCGGTTCTTTACTCCTTTCTGTTTCCGACGTGTGAGCTCAACTGCTTGTCCTCTCTGAGTGCAATAGTTTGTTACGGTCCTGTTACAGCAATGCTGTTGTTAACTATAGCTCTGTTAACGTCTACGCGTAGACGTCAACAGAGCTATAGTTAACAACTCTTGTAAGTGCATTATGTGTATATGCGCAAAGTGGAATTATTAAATACTTTTACCGTGAGTCGTGGCTGCGCTCTCTCTTCTTTTGTTTTATAGTACTTTCGTTGTCTGAAACATTCCTCAAGGTTCAGTGAACTGTGAAGCGGCACCACACTCACAAGGAAGCTGGGGAGATTCCGATATAAATAAAGAAAGATCTGGAGAACACTAGCTTTCTACTATACTCCCCGAGACACTAAGGTGGGGAAAAAAATCAGTATATTCATAGAATAATAGTACCCATTTAAGGTAGTACTTAATTATTGTTGTTACGATATCTCAAGGCTATATAGAACGCAACTAGTGACAAAAGGTTGATTACAGCTCACAATTTATATATAGCGATATTATTGACAATGAGCGACTAAATGTCAAATCACTCAGTAGTTACAATATTTGTTGTATTATTACTTTGCTAAATATACTCTATTTTTGTGATTTAGATTTTTACTATTGAAGCCTAGTATTGAATTAATACGTTAGTGCAGTTTTTTAATAGTATTTTATTTGTATGTATTATTATTATTTATAATAATACAATAATTTATTATTAGTAATAGAGTTATAATATAATGATAATGATTGTATTTTATTAATACATTGTAATTATTAGTATATATTAATATTATTAAAATAATAATTATTATTATAATAAAAATAAAACAATTCATAGTAGTAGAGTTTGATAATTATTGTATTTGTATTAATATGTTGCAACTATTATGTATGATGATGATGATAATTATTATTAATAATAGTAATATAATAATTATCAGTAGTAGTAGTATTGTTATTCAAAATAGATTTTGGAATTACAGATTCTGAGACACAAAAAACACGTTTATTATTATTTTTTTAATCTTAGCAGTAATATGGAAGTAAAAAGTAACACTTTTATTTTGTTTTTCTTCTCAGTAACTTCAGTTCATTGACAAAAAAGGACTGACTTCTTCACAGCTAAACTTTCCTTGGAGTTCAGGTCCTAGAGTGGCTATATATCTTTTAAGATTAACTGTGTGTATTCAGGCTAGACACCTAATTAACTGCAACTGATACTGTGAGGGAAGCTGGTTATCTCCCAGCTGCCTTGTACCGCTTTTCCCTACAGAAAGTCCAGGTGGTAGTGGGGCCTTCTGGGAAAACAGATGTACTAAAACAACAAGAACAAGACACGAAAACAATAATTAGTGATGGGAAATACAGGGTAACTCTTGAAATAATGAAGTTTTAATTTTGAAATACGCATTACCCACAATACGCTAAATAGAAGTGAAATAGTAAAAAGAACTGCACATGTTGAAATGAGAGCACTTAAGGGAAAGTATACTGTAAAATTGTTTTTTTTCCTTAATGTGTTCCCAATTACTTTTTTTACCAGCTGCAGAGTATAAAATGTATGAAAATGTAATTTTAGGGCTTATTTGTGTATATGAATTAGCTGATTTTGTGTTTTGAAGCCACAACCTAATAAAATGTGTTGAGCTTGTAGGTATAATCAGATCTCATTACTTTATCACATTGTGTACATATACATGCTTCTTTATCTTATATCTGTCCATAAACCAAAGACCAATACTTGGAGAGAACAATGGAAAATTTACATTTTAGTACCTTATCTCTTCTATACCCCACTGGGAGTGTAATATCTTCTGCTGCTGTGTTTACACCTCTTATCTATAGCTTGGACCTAAGGCCAGAAACTTTCAGAAAAGGTGGGAATACCACAGGCTAAAGGGGATCATTGGGAACAAATTAGGGGAGATTTTTTTTTAGTAAACTGTCCCTTTAAAGTCACATACAACTAAAAATGTTTATTTCATGATTAAGATAGAACATACAATTTTAAACAACTTTCCAATGTTTACAATACAAGCCCAAAATCATTGTGATCTCTGAATCGTGGCTAACTGCAAAAATACCTGACTCTGCCATTGCAATACATGGGTATACATGCCATAGAACTGACAGAGCAAAGAGAGGAGGCGGCATTGTAATTTATAATGACAATTCCACAAAGTTCACCCCATACAAAAATCTAGCTCTCCTGCCACCTTTGATTTCCTTTCTGGCACAATTGAGATCCCGTGCAGTAAATCAATCATTGTTGCAGGAATCTACCGCCCACCTAGCTCCCCTGTGCATTCCATTTCAGACATAGCACATCTCATTAATGAATCCATAGCTCTAAACCCAAAAAGTGAAATTTTGGTTTTTGGAGATTTTAACATTGATTGGCTGAATCCAAAAAAATAACAGTTGTTGCTCGCTGTTTAAATCTTTGCAGCTCACGCAATTAATCTCCTCCCCAACTCGCATAAATATCAAAAGCCATAATCATACCCTGCTCGACTGAATTCTCTCCACTTCTCCCGACCGAATCCAGGAGGCAGGTGTTCTCCCTAACAATTTCAGTGACCACTGTGTGCACAAAATAAAGGCTACTAAATCCTCTCCCAAGGTTAAAATCACCAGGTCCTTCAAAAAATGTAATATTCAATCATTTCTAAATGACATCAAGAACCTCCCCTGGCACAGATTAAACCTAATCCCAGATCTAGACTCTGCAGTTGAATTCTTTCAGTCTGAACTCCTACAAGTTTGGAATTTACATGCCCTGCTGCGTAAGGTGAGAGTAAAAGGAGCACACTTGAATTGGATCACAGCTGACCTCATTCAAATGTACCAATTTCGGGATTCATTGTGGTCAAAGTTCAAGCATACTGGCTCTATTAATGATCACTATGTATATAGACAATGGTGAAATATATGCACTAAACAAACAAAATTGTCCAAGGCCCAATATTTCAGTGAAAATCTGAACAATAACATATCTAACCCTAGAAAGTTTCGGAAACTCGTAAATAAATTACAAAATCCACCAATCCACTCCCAACCCTCCACTGTCAATGTGGATAACCAAAACCTGCAACTCCCCTTAGAAGTAGCAACTGCCTTTAACAATTATTTTGTTGGATGCTCCACCACCCTAATTGACAAACTAATAAATAGCACGCATCCTGAAGCTACAAATGTAGATCAGGCCCCACTAAAACAGCAAAGACCCAATATAGAGAAGTTCAATTTTAGACCTGTACCCATCAATGTCATTAAGAAACACCTTAATAATCTAAAAATTAAAAACCAGTCTGGACCTGATCAAATCTCAGCAATGCTGTTGAAGCTCAGTGCGCCGGCTATTGCTAAGCCTGTCACAACCCTAATTAACGAATCCTTGGTGTCTGGATACATACCCAAACTCTGGAAAACTGCAACAGTAGTGCCTATTCATAAAAGTGGGGAGTTAACCTTGGTTTCTAACTATAGCCCTATATCATTGCTCCCAGTATTGTCAAAAATCTTAGAAAAATGCGTCCATACGCAATTATGCTAGTATTACCAACTTTCTAACTATCGGACCCCTGATAAATCAGGTTTTCGACAGAATCACTCCTCTACAACTTCCCTCCTAAAAGTTTGCAACGACATCCAAACTGGCATGGAACAAGGAGACCTAACTGGAGCTATTTTCCTTGATTTTGCAAAGCCTTTTGACACAGTGGACCACGACAAACTACTGCTCAAACTAAAAAACTCTGGTATCCGTTAACCTGGTTTAGATCATATGTATCGGATTGATTACAATATGTCTCCGTTTCTAACAGTGACTCCCTCCCTCTCCCAGTCACGTGTGGTGTTCCCCAAGGTTCCATTCTCGGCCCCCTACTATTCACATTATTTATAAATGATTTGCCTAATGTCTGCAAATCCTCAACGGTACACATGTACGCAGACGACACAGTAATCTATGCAAACAAATCTGATCCGCCGCAGCTTGAAGCAGTGCTCCAAGAACAGTTCACAGAGGTAGAAAAGTGGATCTCAAAAAACAAACTCTTCCTAAACACTTACAAAATTGTCACAATGATCTTTGGAACTGGGCCTAAATTACACAAATTACAAAATTCCCATCTACGCATCAAAACAAAATCCAATTGCACGCTTACCGCAGTCCACTCTTTCAAATACTTGGGTATGTTGTTAGACCCTAATCTATCTTTTGGCCTCCACATAAAAAAACTTACATCTAAACTTTATCCAAATCTAGGTGCCCTGTACAGAAACAAATTTTGCCTCAGCCCTACAGTAAAGGAAAAGATTGTACAGTAAAGGAAAAGATTGTACAGCAAATGCTGATGCCTATCATGGATTACAGGGACGTAGTATATGCACCTGCACCGCAAACTCACCTTAATAAACTAAATACGTTATATAACTCGCTCTGCCGCTTTGTGCTACAATGTAACTACAGGACCCACCATTGTCACATGCTAAAAGAACTAAACTGTCTGTAGCTGGAATCCAGACGCACCCTCCATCTTTCCTGCCTTGTGTTTAAGTGCCTTTCTGGAAAGCTCCCATCCTACCTGAGCAGAATGCTCTCCCCGGCTATTCCCAGCTCCTATAAACTCCGATCCAGTACCAGCGCATTATTTAGTTTGCCTCAATACAAAAAGAAAGCAGCTCGATCCTCCTTTTCCTACAGAGCACCACTATTATGGAATGACCTCCCGCACACTTTCAAACCTTCCCCAAGCCTAATATCCTTTAAGAGATCCCTCTCTGCATATCTCAAAACAGAATGCACTAGTCATGGTTGATTATATATTTCCTACATGTTCTATGTAAAATTTTTAGCATCTATTGTGTATTATTATTGTTGTTTTTGAATTTTATTGTACCCTATTGTATCAATGCAATGTTTTGTGGTCCCAGGACATACTTGAAAACGAGAGAAATCTCAATGTATCCTTCCTGGTAAAATATTTTATAAATAAATAAATTTACTTCTATTATCAACTTTTCTTCATTTTCTTGTTATCCTTTGTTGAAAAGCAGTGATGAAAGCTTAGGAGTGTGCATGTGTCTACAGCACTATATGGCAGCATTATACATTAGCAAGGGCACTAGATGGCAACACTATTTCCTGTCATGTACTACTTCAGTCATGTGCACGCTACCTATCTAGATATCTTTTCAACAAAAACATGAGAACAAAACAAATTTGATAATAAGTAGAAGCAATTTCAATCTATAATATGACTGAATATAAAGGGTGCGCCAATACTATAAGTGTAAAACGATATTTGTGTTATACGATGAAATATAAAATATAAAATAATAAATAAAATACATAAAAAATATACATACAGGGAGTGCAGAATTATTAGGCAAGTTGTATTTTTGAGGATTAATTTTATTATTGAACAACAACCATGTTCTCAATGAACCCAAAAAACTCATTAATATCAAAGCTGAATAGTTTTGGAAGTAGTTTTTAGTTTGTTTTTAGTTATAGCTATTTTAGGGGGATATCTGTGTGTGCAGGTGACTATTACTGTGCATAATTATTAGGCAACTTAACAAAAAACAAATATATACCCATTTCAATTATTTATTTTTACCAGTGAAACCAATATAACATCTCAACATTCACAAATATACATTTCTGACATTCAAAAACAAAACAAAAACAAATCAGTGACCAATATAGCCACCTTTCTTTGCAAGGACACTCAAAAGCCTGCCATCCATGGATTCTGTCAGTGTTTTGATCTGTTCACCATCAACATTGCGTGCAGCAGCAACCACAGCCTCCCAGACACTGTTCAGAGAGGTGTACTGTTTTCCCTCCTTGTAAATCTCACATTTGATGATGGACCACAGGTTCTCAATGGGGTTCAGATCAGGTGAACAAGGAGGCCATGTCATTAGATTTTCTTCTTTTATACCCTTTCTTGCCAGCCACGCTGTGGAGTACTTGGACGCGTGTGATGGAGCATTGTCCTGCATGAAAATCATGTTTTTCTTGAAGGATGCAGACTTCTTCCTGTACCACTGCTTGAAGAAGGTGTCTTCCAGAAACTGGCAGTAGGACTGGGAGTTGAGCTTGACTCCATCCTCAACCCGAAAAGGCCCCACAAGCTCATCTTTGATGATACCAGCCCAAACCAGTACTCCACCTCCACCTTGCTGGCGTCTGAGTCGGACTGGAGCTCTCTGCCCTTTACCAATCCAGCCACGGGCCCATCCATCTGGCCCATCAAGACTCACTCTCATTTCATCAGTCCATAAAACCTTAGAAAAATCAGTCTTGAGATATTTCTTGGCCCAGTCTTGACGTTTCAGCTTGTGTGTCTTGTTCAGTGGTGGTCGTCTTTCAGCCTTTCTTACCTTGGCCATGTCTCTGAGTATTGCACACCTTGTGCTTTTGGGCACTCCAGTGATGTTGCAGCTCTGAAATATGGCCAAACTGGTGGCAAGTGGCATCTTGGCAGCTGCACGCTTGACTTTTCTCAGTTCATGGGCAGTTATTTTGCGCCTTGGTTTTTCCACACGCTTCTTGCGACCCTGTTGACTATTTTGAATGAAACGCTTGATTGTTCGATGATCACGCTTCAGAAGCTTTGCAATTTTAAGAGTGCTGCATCCCTCTGCAAGATATCTCACTATTTTTGACTTTTCTGAGCCTGTCAAGTCCTTCTTTTGACCCATTTTGCCAAAGGAAAGGAAGTTGCCTAATAATTATGCACACCTGATATAGGGTGTTGATGTCATTAGACCACACCCCTTCTCATTACAGAGATGCACATCACCTAATATGCTTAATTGGTAGTAGGCTTTCGAGCCTATACAGCTTGGAGTAAGACAACATGCATAAAGAGGATGATGTGGTCAAAATACTCATTTGCCTGATAATTCTGCACTCCCTGTATAAAAAATAAAAAATGAGTGAATAATTTGTGACTCTAAATGGGAAAACAGGACGAAATAATTGATGATGTGCAAATTAATAGTCTCTATTTTCTGTGAAAAGTAGGTCCAAAACAAATACAAACCACAATTGTCCAACCATTAGTGATCAAATATGAGAGTGGCTTTGTGATTTCTTCGTGTTAATTGGATCTTATTTGCTTGATGACCCAACAAAAGTATTCAGTAGCAACTGATAGGCAGCCCTCTTCTGATAGTCTGCCTATTTTTGCACTAGATGTGCACCTTGGCTTGTGAGTATATAGCTGTACTCGTCATCTGTTCTATCAATTGTGTTCGTTCTTACACCATCAGGAGCCTCTTTCTTTCCTCTCACTCAGGATCATGAAAATTTGATAATAGAAGTCAATTGGAGACTTTGTTAAAAATTATGCTCTATGACTCATGAAAGAAAAATGTTGGCTTTCATGTCCCTTTTAAAGTAAAATTACTTACAATGTGCTCCTGTGTCATTTGCAAATGTCTGTCTGATGTCTGTCTGCCCCCTCCCCTATTTGGTCAGCAGCACTTCATCTGCCTGTGATCGTAATAAACGTTTCTATCCTACACGTTCCCGTGTTTGGCGCATGCTCAATGCGCCGATTTTAGTCAAATGGTACTTTTGAATCCGGAACTTCATGTGACCGCTCAGTATCCCTTGACTAAAATCGGCACATTACGCATGCGCCAAACACGGGAACGTGTAGGATAGAACATTTTTATTACGATCACAGGCAGATGACGTGCTGTTAATGAAATAGGGGAGGGGGTAGACGGACATTTGCAAACGACACAGGAGCAAATCGTAAGTCATTTTACTTTAAAACGATTTATAGGAGAAAATTTTGCTACATTGGTAAATAATAATCGGTTGAAAATTAATATGTATCACTCAGAACCTATTTTGGGTTGACTGTCCCTTTAAGGCACCGGAAACCCACATTTTTTTTCTTTCATAATTCAGATACATAATATAAACAACTTCCCAATTTATTTCTATTATCTAATTTGTTTCATTCTCTTGGCATTTTTTGTTGTTGAACGAGCAGCAATGCACTACTTGGAGCTAGCTGAGAGCCAATAACAAGAGCCATGTATGTGCAGCCACCAATCAACAGCTTCTGAGCCTACCTACGAATACTTTTTAAAAAAAGGATACAAAAAAATTTTTAATAATAGAAATAAATTGTAAAGTTATTTGAAACTGCATGCTCTAACTGAACCATGAAAGAAAAAATGACCTGGTGTCTAATTATTATCATACTACCGTAATGTAAAAGCACTTTTTAGTGCGCTTCTTTTCTAACACCCCACTCCCGCCGAATTTACCCCCAAAATACTGCCTAGAGCAGTTATTTTATTAAAAAATAAAAATGCTAAAATTTTAATTTTTTAATAAAATACACTACACTGTATTTTTGGGGCAATAAGGGCTCATTTATGAAATTAATCAGAGATCCGATCTCTGGTTAATTCTATAAGTGCTAATTGCTACCACAAGCACGCAGTAGCAATAACCAGCCCCTTGTGATGGCTGGTTATTTATCTGAATTTGCCCGTTTGTGGGCGCTTGATAAATTAGTGCTACACTTCTAATCTAACCCATTCTTTTTAAGCTTGTGGCACAGTTGCTATCCACCAATAGAGTTGTGGGAAGTTTAGTTATTAGCCAGTGAGCTTCAATTACACAGACAAGTATTGCATGAACATACACCTTCTCAGCAAAATTAACATCTTTAACTTAAAAGAAACTTATAACACTTTGAAAAAAGAAATTACTGATGTAATCTCAGGGTCAAAATCAAATACAAAACATTAAATCTAAATGCTTGACAGAACACCCTGAAATTGAAATTCCAAATGTTGCACAAAGATTTCAATGAAGAAAAAGCAATCAAGTCAATAGTATCGTGAGAATAAAAACACTCGATTATTAAATAGAAAATATCTCCTATTTTCTAAATGGAATAAGGTTAATATGTATGTTTTTGTATTAGGTGCAAATTTAAAGAAGCTGATTTATCCACTGTTTCTGGTACTGTCCAAAAACGCAAAGATTATGGTATCAAATAAATTATTGGTTAAAGGGACCGTCAAGTCCAAAAAAACCTTTCAGGATTTAAATAGGGCATGTCATTTTAAACAACTTTCCAATTTACTTTTATCACCAATTTTGCTTTGTTCTCTTGGTATTCTTAATTGAAAACTAATTCTAGGAGGTTCATATGCTAATTTCTTAGACCTTAAAGAATGCCTCTAATCTGAATGCATTTTGACCACTAGAGGGCATTAGTTCATGTGTTTCATATAGATATCATTGAGCTCATGCATGTGAAGTTACCCTGGAGTGAGTCTGTCAAAAGAACTGAAATAAGGGGGCAGTTTGCAGATGCTTAGATACAAGGTAATCACAGAGGTAAAAAGTGTATTTCTATAACAGTGTTGGTTATGCAAAACTGGGGAGTGGGTAATAAAGGGATTATCTTTATTTTAAACAACAAAAATACTGGTGTTGACTGTCCCTTTAAGGAAAGTGTTAAAATTTAAATTTATTATACATAAAAAATGTGTTTACATGGTAAATGCTGAAAACAAAGTGGTAAATGGGAGTTCATTATTACGGAATCTTGTGTGGCAGATATTTAATACTTAGATTATGGAAATCAGAAAACCCCCCAAATATATATGACTTTGTGAATAAGATGCATGATAGTTAATTTTAGAAGAACACAATGCCAGTATTAATTCTGATAAGGGAATGCAAAGTTTCTTTTCAAAACGATTGATACATATTAGCGATGTGCCTTCATTTTGCAATGAATGCTAATTTGTTAATGAAACAGGGATATTCGATTTGTTTCCACAAATTAATTATCCAAATTAATGCACCCGTAAATTTAAAGAATAAATACTGATGAAATTCGCCACTATTCGTTTCCCTTCACAAAAAGAAAATTCAGTCACACTTTTGAGGAGCCACTTTAGGCTATTGTTGTTAGTCCACTCTTCATGTACCACGGTCAGCTCTTCGCACAGTTCATCCACTAATAAAATATATAAAAAATTGGCGCTCCAATGGCACAATATCACCGATAAAAACAGAAAACAGATCCCAGACACCACACGCACAAAATGGCTACTCACAAGTAAGGTGCACTATATCAGTGCATACAACGCAGTATCTGTAGTGTATATAGGCTTGTTGCTGTACTGCTGTTCGTAGTTAATCATGAGCGATCAATGGTTAAAGTGAAGGTCAATTTTGATGAATTAGTGCCAGGTTTTTAATAATCCTATTAAAAACAAGGGCACTTTAATGCATTAAAATTGACATTTCACTTGTTTTCTTCAAAAACTTACCTTTTAATCCTGACAGACGCTCCAGCGATTCCCCCTGCTGTCGGAAGCTTCTTCATATGTCAGAAATGACGAATCCAGCTTCCTCCAATCACAGCTTCCCCGCCGGGGGAATCATGGCCTGAGGCACCGCTGTGATTGGAGGAAGCCGGATTCGTCATTTTGGATCCGCGAAGAGGTGGAGGAAGCGCTGCAGCGGCTGTCAGGATTAAAAGGTAAGTTGTTGAAGAAAATGAGGGAAATGTCAATTTTGATGAATTAAAGTGGCCTTGTTTTTAATAGGATTATTAAAAACGGGCACTAATTAATCAAAATTGACCTTCACTTTAAGTTATGTGGAGCCTGATTCAATGTTGACTGGTTCTAACACGGCAATGCCTTGCCTTTATGGGCATTAGTTTCCTTTAAATGGTTAAATACCGTCTTTTAGCAAGGGAGAGCCATGCTATCCCACTACTCTTATTCACAGAGCCCTGGCCACTCTAATAGGAGGCTTAACGTGGCGGTTCCCAAAGCTTGCGCTAAGGAGAAGGACCTTTAGCGCAGGACCCAAAGCTTGCGGCTCTCCAGCACGCTAAAGATAAGTATAAAGCTACAGGTGAACTTTTTAATGAAAGAGAATGCAATGTTTAAAGAATATTCAGTATTTGTTTAGTTTAAAACTAAACAAATACTGAATAGCACAAGCAACGAATAAATCAGCGAAACTAATTTTGCTGAATATTCAATCATGAAAATGTTCAACCGTGCACACCTCCTCTTTTTAGAAGAATACAAAATCAAATAACCGTTGCATTTGGTAATTCACAAGTACTGACCTTGCTAATACAGAGAGGGGAGATACCAACCTATTCAAGGAGAATACATAATTCCATAACATTCTGGATAAAGGAGAGAGAATAAAAGTGTATCAATATTTTATTTATATTTTATGAAATAAGGACATTAATTTCTCTTATTGTCTATTATGTAATTTTATACATGGATCCATATATTGTAATATATGTGTTTCCTTTTCTAGACTTATGTAACACAATTTATTTTATGAATAAAAAAAAAAGATTTAAAAAAAAAAAAAACACTTTGGAAAGTACACACTGCAGACTTCCCAAGCCTTACCCTGCTACATACGTATATGCCCCTATTACAGGGATTAGTTAAGATGCTGCAACAGAATGCAACTTTGGTAACAGGAACATATTTGTTCCTCAAAATAAGGCAAGTGGTGAATCAAGTTTTGCCTTTGAAAAACAATTACTGCAAACAAGGTATTAATCTACTTGGAAAGCTTTCACAATTTGCCTGCATGTTAATTTATAGCAACACAACACAAACATATTGTAATTATATAGCTTTTTTATGTAATTATGAAAGTGGAATTTAACTTTTTCATGCAAAACTTGCTTCTTACAATACATAGGCTGAACAACATGCAAATAATATTTTTGAACTATTGCTGCTTCCTTGGCCATATTTTCTTTGATAGGTATAAGTTACTTGCTGCATGGATAATAGTGTATAAATAATAGACAGGACATGTATAGTGCAGCAGAACACCATTATTTGTGCGTCCCCAAAACATGGCAACCCTACTGTCATCATGAAACAGACAGCCTTAAAGGAGCAGTAAATACAGTAGATTTGCATAACGAACACATGCATGTTAACAAGACAACTTAATAGCACTTAGTCTGAATTTCAAATGAGTAGTAGATTTTTTTCTGACAAATTTCAAAGTTATGTGTATTTCCACTCCCACTGTAACATGTGACAGCCATTAGCCAATCACAAATGCATATACTTAAAGTCTGTGAATTCTTGCACATGCTCAGTAGGAGCTGGTGACTCAAAAAGTGTAAATATAAAAAGACTGTGCACATTTTGTTAATGAAAGTAAATTGGAAATGTGTTTTAAATTGGGTGCTCTATCTGAATCATAGAAGTTTAATTTGACTTGAGTGTCCCTTTAAAAATGTAAAGTAGAAGTGAAAAATTCTATAAGAAACAATTGCCAGAAAGATAATCCTTATAGAGATAAAATGAAGCCACTAATAAACCTCTCTGGGAAATAGCACTTTAAAAAAAAAAAAAAAAACAGGCTAATTTTTCAGTAATGGATACCTTTGGGTCTATAATTCTTAAAGGGACAAGAAACCCTAACAATTTCTTTCATGGTTTGGATAAAACATACAATTTTAAACAACTTTCCAATTTATTTCTCTTATCAATTTTTCTTTATTATTTTGTAATCCTTTTCTGAAGGAACAGCATTGCACTACTGGCAGCTGAGCACGTCTAGTTAGCCAATAACAGGAGACAAATTTGTGCTGGCACCAACCAGCAGCTAGCTCCCACTAGTGAGGATATGTGCATATTATTTTTCAACAAGGGATACCAAGAAAACAAAGCACATTTGAAAATTAAAGTGAATTTAAAAATGTCTTAAAATTATATACTCTATCTGAATCATGCAAGTTTAATTTTGAATTTCCTGTCCCTTTACACACTAAAGTGAATAGAATCTTAATATAGACCATAACTCCGGATTGTCCAGCTAATAACAAACAATTTAGGGTTGATTGTACAAGGGCATGTTTTCCATAGACACACTATATGGCTTTTACAAACCCTAGGGATCTAAGGTGCAAATAAAAGGATACTTAGTAAAAAAATAAACTTGCATGATTCAGATAGAAAATGTAATTTTAAACAACTTTTCAATTTACTTTTATCATCAAATTTGCTTTGTTCTCTTGGTATTTTTTGTTGAAAGCTAAACCTAGGCAGACTCGTATGCTAATTTCTATGCCTTTGAATGCCACCTCTTATCTCAGTGCATTTTGACAGTTTTTCACAGCTAGACAGCGCTAGTTCATGTGCGTCATATAGATAACATTGTGCTTACTCCCGTGGAGTTACTTATGAGTCAGCACTAAGTTGGCTAAAATGTATGTCAGTCAAAACTGAAATAAGGGGCAGTCTGCAGAGGCTTAAATACAAGGTAATCACAGAAGTAAAAAGTATATTAATATAACTGTATTGGTTATGCAAAACTGGGGAATGGGTAATAAAGGGATTATCTATCTTATTAAACAAAAATGCAGGAGTAGATTGTTCCTTTAATTGGAATAAAAAATAAATAAATACAAGAGAAAATAAAATAATTACTGGTATTCCTTACCTAGACGACTTAAAGGGATAATAAACCCCAAATTTTTCTTTTATGATTCAGATAGAACATACAATTTTAAACAACTTTCCAATTTAATTCTATTATCAAACTTTATTCTCTTGCTATCCTTTGCTGAAAGGACATCATTGCACTACTGACATGAAGCTGAAAATATCTATTTAGCCAATGACAAGAGACAAATGTGTGCAGACACCAATTAGCAGCAGCTCCCACTAGTGTTTGATATGAGTGTATTCATTTTTTAACAAGGGATACTAAGAGAATGAAGCACATTTAAAAACATAAGTGAATTTAAAAGTGTCTTAAAATAACCTGCTCTATCTGAATCATGCAAGTTTAATTTTGATTTTCCTATCCCTTTAATACGATGATTGCAACATTGCTCAGTTTGTTGTTCAATGATTTTATCTTTTAAATTACTTATACAATAAATTATTAGCATCATTTTCTACTTGGCTGTTATTATTGCAAAGGGTCTATGTTGGGAATACCAAACGGATATCTAGCATTATTATTTTGCACATGCTGGCATAATAAAAAGCAGTTTAAAATGGTCTGTCGTAGGAAAAGTGCTTAATTGGTTTGATCCACAACCACTTAGGGAAAAGATAATTACATTTATTGGTAAGATGGCACACCTGGTGGAATTAGACGGGACAGAGTTTATTTATGAGTGGTCTCTATAGTAACTCTACATAGGTAGGTATATACATAGGATCACTAATTGTTCCATCTACCCTTTGTTACGATTAACAATACTAACTGAAATCTTTTTCTAAATGTATATGTGTATACACAGCTTATTTGTACTTATATTTTTACATTAATTTCCATTTAAAAAATTGTATTTGTCAAAAACATAGAATTAGGTAATTAGTTTAATTATTATTATTTAATTATTATGTGACTTATATGAGTGTTTATGTTAACTCAAATTTTATTTTATAATAATAATTAATCAAGAATATAAATTAACAAAAACTCGCAGTTTCCCAGTTTTTAAATTTACTTTAATTTGTAAAAAAAAAAAGAATTAGGTAACTTTAGTATAATTATTTTATGTAAAAAACAAACAACAAGACTAAACTTAACCACAAAATTTTGCTTTTAATGGGTCAGAATGTTTATTATTATTAATAAAATATTTTAGGGAGTACAACTAAGTATGACCCACAAATTCTTTTTTTTTATATATATGTTTTGCCAAAGACACCCTTGAGAGCTACAATAAACAGTAGCAACGCTCATAATATTTCTAGTTGTCCCCAAAGGCCTATAAAGAATACTGCTTCAAAATTTATGGTGACAGGGTTATCAATGTGTTAAGAAACACATTAGACAGGATTGCATCATCGGAAAGAAATTTATTAACTGAGCAACAGAGGGGAAAAAAACTGGTGCCTAAAAACAGGGTTTTCAAACTTTTTACAGTAATACATAATTAATCATACATTCATGTGAAAGATGAGGAACATCCTAAATGGTTGTAATTTAATTGTGATTATCTATGTCTGTTAAAAACAAATTTGAGACAAAATTTTAATTACAAATTATAAAAATATTTGTAATTATTATTAGGGATTTTTTTTTTATTTTATCTTTACTTCTATCAGAAACTAATTTAAGTTATTAACGTGAATTGAAAGTCATGAAAATATGGATAACAAGAGATGTTTATTATTTTATTTTATCTTTACTTGAAGACATGAATTTAATGTCAAATTAAATATTACAAGTCATTTAAATATGGATCACTAAGGGTGACAATGTTTATTATTAGATTTAAACTTTACTTTTATTAGAAATAAATTTAACACAAAACATAAAATACAAGTAATCTAAATATTGATCACTAAGAATAAGAAAATGTATTATTTCTCTTTTAATTGCATTTTTGTTTTGTACAAAGTAAACATTCAACAAGAGCCTAAACATAAATGTCAAATTGAATGATGTTTTTGGCTTAGCAAACTGGGAAACATATATTTTAAAAATATATAAAACAATTTCTGTATATTTTGGCATAATTTAAGATCACTTGAGCTATCCATATGTTTGTTAGCCTGCTTTGAGAATTGCATGGGAAAACTAGATGTGGGTGTATTTAAGGTTAGTGAAAACATATATTTAATTTTATCTGCTGTATGTTGATGTAGTGTTAATACAGATATAATCTTGAATTCTATATTTACTCAAAAAAATAGCTTGGATTCCAATCTTGCTGACATTTCAGAAATTTTCATAGTCTGATAAATTTCCGAGCATTTATAATCAAGTTAACTTTCCACATTAATTGTATCACAAAGAAATAGTCCAATCGAGTAATCCAGCATACCATCTTAAAGGGACATAAAACAGGTTGAGATCTGTGCATATCCTTAAAGGGCTAATTAATTAAAAATAGTTTGCATATTTTTTTTTTTTTTAAATTGCTGGCAAGTATTTTAAAATAATTAAAAAAATAAGCAAAATGAATTACATAGCTAAGCTGCCTGGAGAAGCCAACTCCACCCCCCCCCCATCAGTGTTTTGACACACGCATTGTATTTCAACTGAGTTCACAGCTTCTATGCATGCTCCAGCAAATAATACCTATGCATTGCTGCATTCTTCCAAAACAACAATAGATATAGATACACCATAGAAGAAACTGTGTGGGAGAGCTTTACAATTTAGAAACTAAAAAGAAAGGGTTAATGGCAAGGCACTTCAGTATAAATTTGCAGGTAAAGTAATTAAAGTACATATTATATTTTGTCTCTATCCGAACTTGTTTTATGTCCCTTTAAAGAAGGGGTTGCCAAACCTTTCAGACCTCAGGGACCACTAAACTCACAATTTTGAATCCCGTGGACCACTAACATGATTTTTTTTAAAAGATACAAACCTCTATAATGTGTGTGTGTGTATATATACATATATATATGTACATATATATACACATACACACACACATACTGTACGTAACTAGTATAACCATAGCTAAGTTTAAATTATGTATATATTTACACATTTTTAAGAATTATTTTTTGAAATTAACTAACAATGACAGAACAGAGAGACTACTTCCAAATGACAGATGAAGGGTGAGTGCCAACTTTTAAGCTGGAAACAGAGAGGCAGAAAGTGGGGAAAAAAAGAATTATGTTTAAAAAGACCACAAGACTTCCAAGTTACCTCCCCAGTTAGGAATTATTCAAAATTACTTATGATCATTGACAGACATTGGAGTAATAAATTAAGTTTATATCAGAAAGCTCTCAATATGGATGTGAGCTAACCACGACTGATGTTACTGGCAATTACTATAATACTGGTGGGATATCACTTACCTGGAATTCAGGTGGAATGGTGTTCTGTGCAGGTAAATTATTAGAAGGAAAAATATTTCATATTTAATAGATGGAGGGGAGGAAGACAAACAGTGATGTAAGTCCATCTGAAGGATTTAGGAAAACTACTACAAAGAGACAGTTAAAGGGAAGAAAATAAATGAAATATAAGAGATTTTTTTTTTTTTAAGATTTTCTTTTTTTATATACTTTAATTCCACAATTTCAAGCCAAGACTATACCAACCTCTGCTGGCTTTAGAATGAAAGCATCTTCTTCTGAGCAGCTTCCCGGGCTGGAGGAGTTAAAAATTAAATCTAGCTATGCAAGTTGCACAGTACTACGCAACGTGCGTAGGGAGATTGTAATTTAGCTCCTCCGTCGGTTTTCACTGATGTCCAGCCAGGCACTGTAGGGAGTTGCAGCGCAACAGGGGTGACACCATCAGAGGAGATTAATTCCTGCTTGATGGTGTCAAGGACCACCAACATCTTCTCATGGACCACTGGTTGGCGACCACTGCTTTAAAGGACCAGTAAATACAGTAGATTTGCATAATCAACAAATGCATGATAACAAGACAATTCAATAGCACTTAGTCTTAACTTCAAATTAGTAGTAGATTTATGTCTGACAAATATCAAAGTTATGTCAATTTCCACTCCTCCTGTATCATGTGACAGCCATCAGCCAATCCCAAATGCATATACATGTTTTCTGTGAATTCTTGCACATGCTCAGTAGGAGCTGGTGACTCGAAAGGTGTAAATATATAAAAAAAAGGTGCACATTTTGTTAATGGAAGTACATTGTTTAAAATTGCTGCTCTAGCTGAATTATAAAAGTTTAATTTTGACTTGAGTGTCCCTTTAAGTAATTTTGTAATTTATATGTGCTTACAAAAATAACTTCATCAACTCCAACATCGGCACCCTTTATACTTTTCAACTTAAGCACTTTTGTAATGTATAAAAGAGAATCATATCTGATATCAGCACCTTTTTACATGCCCACAGTGACTGCTTTGGAGTTAAAAGCAGACATTTTTGTGAACACATTGCTGTATAAAAAGTATAAGAACGACGTCACTTTCACATTGGTTGGTGATCGAACCATTATTCCAATCCATCTAATAAGTGTTAATGGGAGTTTCCGAGTTCCTAAACATATATTTTTATCAGAACAGCCCAAATCTCAAACAACCCCGTTCTCATTCGAAAAAGATTTGTGGACATCCAAAACCACTCATGCTTTTCCCTCATGCTCATATATGAACAAATTAATACCCATATTTGTTTAAAGCATTAAATATTAACTTGATAACATTTAAACTATAATACATTTTCAAATTACATCTTCATCAACAAATTATTTTTTATATTTGATTTTGACACTATTTTATAAAATCATCTTTAATTTATTATGTTCAGCAACATATCGGAAAACGAGAATATGAAAGTTTTCTTAAAAAAAACTTACCTTTTAATCCTGGCAGCCGCTCCAGCGATTCCCCCAGCCGTTGGAAGCTCCTGCAGACGTCAGAAATGCTGTATCCGGCTTCCTCCAATCAGAGCTTCCCCCCTGGAGAATCTTGGCTTGATGCAATGCCGGGATTGGAGGAAGCCGGATTCGTCATTTTGGACCCACGAAGATGGCTAGCGACGGGCGGAGGAAGTGCTGGAGCTGTTGCCAGGATTAAACGGTAAGTTTTTGAAGAAAACAGTGAAATGTCATTTTTGATGAATTAAAGTGCCCTTGCTTTTAATAGGATTGTTAAAAAACGGGCACTAATTCATCAAAATGGACCTTCACTTTAAATTAGAGCTTTGTAAGGTTAAAGGGATACTAAACCCAAGTTTTTTTTTTTCATGATTTAGATAGAGCATGCAATTTTAAGTAACTTTCTAATTTACTAATCAATTTTTCTTTGTTCTCTTGCTATCTTTATTTAAAAGCAGCAATGTAAATCTTAGGAGCCGGCCCATATTAGGTTCAGAACCCTGGATAGCACTTGCTTATTGGTGGCTACTTTTAGCAAACCAATAAGCAAGCATAACCCAGGTTCTGAACCAAAAATGGTCCGGCTCTTAAGCTTTACATGCCTGCTTTTTAAATAAACATAGAAAGAGAACAGATAAAAAATTAATAGAAGTAAATTAGAAAGTTGCTTAAAATTGCATGTTCTATCCGAATCATTAATGGAAAAAAATTGGGTTTACTATCCCTTTAAGCAATATATGACTTTCTGATGTCTCATTTTGCCATTGGTTTATTGAGGATTGCTTTGGTTGATCTTGCCAAAAACAGAGCAAACAAGACCGATATTTTACTTACATCTCTTTTTTTGTCAGAAGTAGGATACTTAGATGTAGCAGAGTTGAAAATAAGACTTTCATTTTCCTTTAAGGAACCTTAGATGATAATCTTCCTTGTCATTAAGGAAACCCATGAGCAAAAGGTCACATATTTGACATGGGTACAAGATGACAGAATTAGTTGACCTAAGAAAGGAAGATTTAAAGAACTGTCATGTTAAAAGAGAGTCATTTAGATGACAGACCAAAGACAAATGGCAAATTCAATGGTGAAATACGTTTTCACTACAGGGATCCTTTAAGTTCTCACTAAAAAGCACAAAAGCAATGTTGTTTTTTTTAGGTTCATGTCCAAACTTAACTAAAATTAAATGATGCACAAACCTGGGAACGTAATTGTCATTCATGTGGTCAAAAGGACAATTTTAATAGATCACCTCTTCATTTAGCAACAACAGATTGTAAACTTTAACTCAAAGGGTTATAAAGGGACACAATTTTGGAATTTAAGTTAAGTGGTCATAACATTATAAAGTATCCAATCCAAATATCTTGCTTCAAGCAGGATTTATATACACTTCAAATACACCATTTATAAAGCAAACATTTGTAAGGATTTAAGGGGACAAGAAACGCAAACTTTTTATTTCACAATTTAGAGCATGCAATTTTAAACAACTTTCAAATGTACTTCTATGATCAATTTTACTTTGTTCACTTGGTATCTTTTGTTGAAAAGCAGAGACCTAAGGCTGCCCATTTCTGGAGCACTATATAGCAGCAGTTTTGCAAGAATGTTATAAATTTGCAAGCGCACTAGATGACAGCACTATTTCCTGCCACGTAGTGCTTCAGATGCCTATCTAGGTATCTCTTCAACAAAGAATATCATGGAAGCAAATTTGATATAAGAAGTAAATTGGAAACTTTTTTTAAAAAATTGGGTGCTCTCTCTGAAACACAAAAGAAGATTTTTGGGTGTTATAGCTCTTTAAATTATGTCTGCATCATGTGGGGAGGGGGGGGGGGGGAATAAATGATTTCATTGCACTGACAATTTTAGAAAAAACAAATATTTTTATTTAGTTGGGACTTTTGTTGTTGTTGATAATTACACAGAATAATGTCATAAATATATTTTATAAATCTGTATAGAGCAATGATTTAAAGGGACAGTCTAGTTAAAATTAAACTAGCAGTCAATTTTAAGCAAATTTCTAATTTACTCATATTATCAATTTGTCTTTGTTCTCTCTGTATCTTTATTTCAATATAAGCTTAGGAGCCGGCACATTTTTGTAGCGCTTGCTGATTAGTGGCTACATTTAGACACCAATCAGAAAGTGCTACCCAGGTGCTGAACCAAAAAGGGGCTGGCTCCTATGCTTACATTCTTGCTTTTTCAAAGGTTACCAAGAGAATGAAGAAAAATTGATAATAGGAGTAAATTAGAAAGTTGCTTAAAATTGCCTGCTCTATCTGAATCATGAAAGTTTAATTTTGACTAAACTATTCCTTTAATCCACTTGAAACAATCACATACTAGGTATTGCTTAAAAAAGGATTATTGCACTCAAAATGCGATTCTCATAATAAAGAGCTCCAATTATCATGTAGAGGGCAGACATGGTTCCTAGCTATGGAATCTGTCTGCCGCGAGCGAACAGTGGATAAACAATGTCCCCTTACCCCATTTATTATTGTGCCTGTGTAGGGCCTGATAATCACCCCAGACAAATGACTCTACTGCCTCTTAATGCACAGAGCTCATGTGCAGATCAAGGGCTCCTCCAAAAACCACTAGTCTGGTACAAGTGGTACTGACAACAAAAAAGATAAGAGGAAAAACAGAAACGCATGGACTGGATCTAAGTGTAATATATACAGTGAATACTTTATTGTATGAAATAAAAATGAGAGCCACACTCGCAATAAAAACCCACAAAATGAGGGTTTGTCACTGTGGATAACGTTCAGTTGCCATTAAAGGTTGGTCCAACTAGCACAGCATGCACTTTATATTCTAAATGTAAAGGTGTCCGCAGTTTGGATAAGGGGGCAGATTTATTAATGGTCAAGCAGGCCAGGGCTTCGTCCATACCCCTGAGTGGGAGGAGTCGAAACGCGTCATACCTCACACGCTGGAATCTACATGTGCAATTTCACATCTCTTGTTGCAACTAGCACTAAGGGCTTCCACATAATTGTGCACAGCAATTGAATCTGGTTCCTTTTGTTCTTTATTGAATATATATGATGTGAAATTTTGCAATGAAAGTTCCTATAAAGTGGTGGTTCTTATCTTTGTTTTCACAATAAATACAAGTATGTTTAAAATTGCATTTGATTGGCCTTGCCATTCTTTGACATATGAATATATATCATTTGTCCTTTCTTTTACTTGTGCATAATGTTATCGATTACCAAGAGCACTAGATGTCAGCACTATTTCCTGTCACGTACTGTTTCAGGCAAGTGCACGCTACCTACCTAGGTATCTCTTCAACAAAGAATAACATGAGAAGGAAGCAAATTTGATAATGGAAGTAAATTGGAAACTTTTTTTAAATTGCATGCTCTGTCTGAGTCATGAAAGTATAATTTTGGGTTTCAGGTCCCTTAACCCCTTAATGACCGAGGACGTGCAGGGTACGTCCTCAAAAAAAAGGCAGTTAACGCCTGAGGACGTACCCTGCACGTCCTCGGTGTGGAAAGCAGCTGGAAGCGATCCTGCTCGCTTCCAGCTGCTTTCCGGTTATTGCAGTGATGCCTCGATATTGAGGCATCCTGCAATAACCATATATGGCCATCCGATGCAGAGAGAGCCACTCTGTGGCCCTCTCTGCACCGGACATTGATGGCCGGTATCGTTGGTGGGTGGGAGCCGACGTGGGAGGCGGGTGGCGGCCATCGATGGGTCCAGTGATGTGGAGGGGGGCGGGATCGTGGGCGGGGATGACCCGGGGGCGCGCACGGGCGCGCGCGCGTGCACGATAGGGAGGGGGCGGGCGCGTGCACGGGAGGGAGCGGGTGGGAACCGCTACACTACAGAAAATATGCACCATAGGATTTGCTCATCAGGGTTCTAAAACATAAAATTAATCAAAATAAAAAGCGAAATCAGGGGGTGTTGGGTTAGTATGTGGGAGGGAAGCTACACTACAGAAAAAAAAATGGGGAAAAATAAAAAACAACAACCTTTTTTTCTGCAAATTGGGTACTGGCAGATAGCTGCCAGTACCCAAGATGGCCCCCAAAAAGGCAAAGGGGGATGGTTAGAGAGATGTTTGAGGGGGGATCAGGGAGGTTGGGGGCTAAGGGGGATCCTAAACAGCAGCATATGTAAATATGCTATACAATTTTTTTTTAAAAAAAACAAAGATTCCCTTTATTTTTGTACTGGCAGACATTCTGCCAGTACTTAAGATGGCGGGGAAAATTGTGGGGTGGGGGAGGGAAGGGAGCTGTTTGGGAGGGATCAGGGGGTGTGATGTGTCAGGTGGGAGGCTGATCTCTACACTAAAGCTAAAATTAACCCTGCAAGCTCCCTACAAGCTACCTAATTAACCCCTTCAATGCTAGACATAATACACTTGTGATGTGCAGCGGCATTTAGCGGCCTTCTAATTACCAAAAAGCAACGCCAAAGTCATATATGTCTGCTATTTCTGAACAAAGGGGATCCCAGAGAAGCATTTACAACCATTTGTGACATAATTGCTCAAGCTGCTTGTAAATGATTTCAGTGAGAAACCTAAAATTGTGAAAAATGTAACGTTTTTTTTAATTTGATCGCATCTGGCGGTGAAATGGTGGCATGAAATATACCAAAATGGGCCTAGATCAATACTTTGGGTTGTCTACTACACTACACTAAAGCTAAAATTAACCCTAGACTCTCCCTACATGCTCCCTAATTAACCCCTTCACTGCTGGGCATAATACACTTGTGGTGCGCAGTGGCATTTAGCGTCCTTCTAATTACCAAAAAGCAACAACAAAAGCCATACATGTCTGCTATTTCTGAACAAAGGGGATCTCAGAGAATAATTTACAACCATTTATGCCATAATTGCACAAGTTGTTTGAAAATAATTTCAGTGAGAAACCTAAAGTTTGTCAAAAAAATTGTGAAAAAGTGAACGATTTTCTTTATTTGATTGCATTTGGCGGTGAAATGGTGGCATGAAATATACCAAAATGGGCCTAGATCAATACTTTGGGGTGTCTTCTAAAAAAAAATATATACATGTTAAGGGATTTTCAGGGATTCCTGAAAGATATCAGTGTCCCAATGTAACTAGCGCTAATTTTGAAAAAAAGGGGTTTGGAAATAGCAAAGTGCTACTTGTATTTATTGCCTTATAACTTACAAAAAAAGCAAAGAACATGTAAACATTGGGTATTTCTAAACTCAGGACAAAATTTAGAAACTATTTAGCATGGGTGTTTTTTGGTGGTTGTAGATGTGTAACAGATTTTGGGGGTCAAAGTTAGAAAAAGTGTGTTTTTTTCAATTTTTTCCTCATATTATATAATTTTTTTTATAGTAAATTATAAGATATGATGAAAATAATGGTATCTTTAAAAAGTCCACTTAATGGCGAGAAAAACGGTATATAATATGTGTGGGTACAGTAAATGAGTAAGAGGAAAATTACAGCTAAACACAAACACAAACACTGCAGAAATGTAAAAATAGCCTTGGTCCCAAACGGCCAGAAAATGGAAAAGTGCTGCGGTCATTAAGGGGTTAAACATTTTAATAAACAAGGTTGTAGACAATAACATCTGTATATATCCCCCCCCCCACCATATAGTCAAAAGAAGGGTTTAGCCTCATATAAATAAGGGCCTTCCGGTATAGTGATATAACTTTGATTTGCTCATCAAATAAATGTACATTTTATCATTATTATTACCACATTAATCAACTGGCTGTTCAAACCTATATAGGGGCTTAAAAGTGCAGAATTTCTAAGCCTAACAATGCTACATTCCACACAGCCATTATATTGGGTGTTTTAAAAAAGGAAAATCTAGGTAACAAAATGGCAGCACCAATTACATTATGGAGACAAGTTTATACATATTTCTTCAGTATATCATTTATATATATATATTTAAAGGGACATAAAACCTAAAAAAAAATCATGATTTAGATAGAGTGTGTAATTTTAAACATTTTTTAATTTACTTCTATTATCAATTATTCTTAGTTCTCTTGGTATCTTTTGATGAAAAGCAGGGACGTAAGCTCAGGAGCGTGCACGTGTCTGGACCTCTATAGGGCAGCAGTTTTGCAAGAGTATTATCTATATGCAAGAGCACTAGATGGCAGCACTATATCCTGACATGTAATGCTTAAAGAGACACTGAACCTACATTTTTTCATTTGTGATTCAGATAGAGCATGGAATTTTAAGCAACTTTCTAATTTACTCCTATTATCAAATTGTCTTCATTCTCTTGGTATCTTTATTTGAAATGCAAGAATGTAAGTTTAGATCCCGGCACATTTTCGGTGAACAACCTGGGTTGTCCTTGCTGATTGGTGGATAAATTCATCCACCAATATAAAAGTGCTGTCCAGAGGTCTGAACCAAGAAAAAAAAGCTTAGATGCCTTCTTTTTCAAATAAAGATAGCAAGAGAACAAAGAAAAATTGATAATAGGAGTAAATCAGAAAGTTGCTTAAAATTGCATGCTCTGTCTGAATCATGAAAGAAAAAAAATTGGGTTCAGTGTCCCTTTAAGACACATACCTAGGTATCTCTTCAACAAAGAATACAATGTGAACAAAACAAATTTGATAATAAAACAGTAAATGGGAAACTTTTTTAAATTGTTTGTTCTGTCTGAATAACAAAAAAATCAAAACATTTTTGGGTTTCATACGTCTTTAAAAACACAAAAACACAATGCAAATTCTTGCAATGAATATATCATTATATCTAACATTTATTTAGTGTTTTATGTCCCTTTAAATGAGTTCACTGTAACTAAAGTTGTAACCAGTAACCCAGGTTTTGTGGCATATGCTGTAAACTGGGACATATGGATATATATATACACCTTGTAAATTCTACTAACTGGCTTATTGTGGCAAGCAGATGTATACTTTAGCTGTCTGACACTAGACAGCACGGATCAAGGGTGTCTTCATTTGGAACATTTGAACATATATTGGTTCCACATTGGGTTATGAATTCAGCTTCAATTAAATGCAGGGGATATTTTCTGATCTCATACACTCTTTTGAAACCATATGAACATTTACCCAGTCTGTGGCAGTATATCATTTTAAATATACTACTAGAGAAAACTTTGATACATTTTAGTATATTTTGTTAAAGGGCCAGTGAATACAGTAGATTTGCATAATTAGCAAATTTCAGTTATGTCTATTTCCCACTCCCACTTCATCATGTGGCAGCCATCAGCCAATCACAAATGCATATTTGTATATTATGTGAATTCTTGCACATGCTCAGTAGGAGCTGGTGACAAAGTGAAAGTAAATCCTAGCGTTTTATAAGATACTTCATGTAGAAAGCTCCTTTATTTGATTAAATCGATCGCCGTTTTTAGCTGCTACAGCAGCCCACGGCTAAACATTTTTTGGCTAAGAGGTGACGTTTTCATCTCTTAGCCAATAGCTGTGCAGTAAATCTGGCTTGGCGCCCATGGGAGCCGGATTTACCGTACTGCTATTTCACCTCTTAGCCAAATTTTTTTTTTAGCCGTGCTCTGCTGTAGGAGCTAAGAGCGGCGATCGATTGAATAAAATAAAGGAGCTTTCTACATGAAGTATCTTATACTTCATGAATGAAAGTGCCCTTTATTTGTTTCAATCGTAAATCCTAGCGTTTGTAAAACGCTAGGATTTACTTTCACTTTAAAAAGTGTAAAGATAAAAAGACTGCAGATTTTGTTAATGGAAGTAAATTGGAAAGTTGTTTAAAATTGCATGCACTATCTGAATTATGAAAGTTTAATTTTGATTTGAGTGTCCCTTTAATATTGTTGATATTACATTTATTTATATATTTACAGTGTTTTCATTGGGGCATACTTTATGTGTTATGTTTGCGTTGTATATGTCCATGAACTTCGCTGTATGGTGACAACAGTAAGAACATTTACTTGGATAAGTTGATCAAAAGTTTTAAAAATAGATATATAGTTAAAGTACTTATGTCTCTATGATGTTTTAGCCAACAATTATCAGGAGTTATCCAGGGTGCTGAACCAAAAATCGGCTGGCACCTACTTTTACATTCTTGCTTTTTCAAATAAAGATACCAAGAGAACGTAGAGAAATTGATAATAGGAGTAAATTAGAAAGTTGCTTAAAATTGCATTCTCTATCTGAATCATGAAAGAAAACATTTGGGTTTCATATCCCTTTAAGATACTTAAGAGTTTACATAGAATAACATGTCCATTTAAACTGAAGGTCAATTTTGATGAATTAGCGCCCTGTTTTTAATAAAACCATTAAAAACAAGGGCACTTTAATTCATCAAAATTGACATTTCACTGTGTTCTTCAAAAGCTTACCTTTTAATCCAGGCAGCCGCTCCAGCACTTCCTTCGCCCGTCGCAAACCGTCTTCGTGGGTCCAAAATGACGAATCCGGCTTCCTCCAATCACGGCGTTGCATCAGGTCAAGATTCCCCCTGGGGAAGCCGTGATTCTGACGTCTGCAGAGGCTTCCGCCCGGCCGTGGGAATCGCTGGTGCGGCATTTAGGATTAAAAGGTAAGTTTTTGAAGAAAACCGTGAAATATAAATTTTGATGAATTAAAGTGCCCTTGTTTTGACACCTAGCTCAATACCAAATTTCAGCTAAATCCTTATAGGGTATACTTCATCATCAACATTATAAAATTCTAGCTGCTGATACAATGAGTGCCACTGGCTACATGACCTAAATTTGAATCTGGTGCTGCTGATTGGATTAGCTGCAGATTCCAGTCTGGACCAGTAATTGCTCCCTAGCAGTATTTTACCTATGTTTTTAACCCATTTGTGGAGGCTTAAACACCTATAGGTCCACGGTCAATTGTGATGTAATCGTTTCCACTATAATGACCCTTTAACCCTGAAGGTTTAATCTTGACGTTCATGTCCTTTTAAAGAGATTTTGAATATAAAGAAATCTGTGACTGCAAAAAAATAGGAGTAATTAATAGAAATTAAATTTCAGAACAATTAATATTCCATATGGTATTTGTGTTTTGTTTTTTTAATTACATAACCAGCTTGTCCTGTCTAGGTTTCTGTTTTAAAACATTACACAATGGCACTTACCTTCTGTCTTGTGTAATCATAAACATGTGCTATCTTCATGGTGATGTAATAACATATTAACTCATTCTGTCCCAAAGGAATACAGAGACTTTGTATTAAATGCTTGAAATTCTCCTTTAAGAGCAAATGGTTACATGCAGCAGTCAAGAAGGAAGAATGACCTAAGGGTAATGGATTGTAAAACCCATGTGAGGGAAGAGGTTCAGCTGGGATCTGTCAAATACATGTTAAACAATAATAAACTGCTATATTAGGTTGTTTTTCAAATGATTGTGGGAGATCTGATCTAAACATCTATATATGATACAATTATATAGGTGTGCATCTATATCTATCTATCTATCTATCTATCTATCTATCTATCTATATATATGTGTGTGTGTAGTTCTGCGTTCCAAGCACTTACTGTATTGGTGAATTTCCTGGGTGCTCTTTATGGTAGATAGGTAGAAACATCAAAGAAAGAAGAGGCACTCACAGGACTTAATAAGCATTGGTTTTATTAGTATTTCATCAACAAAGGTTCAGTCAACGTTTCGGGCCTCCCCGGGACCTTTGTCAAGACTGTATAGTAGTCACTATGCATGTGGTATGTTAAGCGGTACATACCACACGCTTAGTGACTACGATACAGTCTTGACAAAGGTCCCTATGAGGACCGAAAAGTTGACTGAACCTTTGTTGATTAAATACTAAGAAAACCAATGTTTATTAAGTCCTGTGAGTGCCTCTTCTTTCTTTGAAGTTTTTATATATATATATATATATAAATCAATGTAAATATTTGCATAGGAAATTAGCACATCTAGGCAAGTATCCCCACTTGCTTTTCCCCAGAAATTCTTAATATACAATGTTACCAATGCACAAGAGAATTGTGGGTAAGATATGCAAATTAGATATGCAAATTCTCATTTTTTTTGCTTCAAAATACTGTTTTGACACAGCGATCCTTTCAACAGGATTATTACAGCAAACCAGAAATCACTCACTAGACAAGCCTGTTTCGTTCTTGTTGGAACTCATCAGTAGGAGATAGATCTCTGGTTGCTGCAATGGTAAAGCTATTTTCATGGTTAAACCAAAATGAATTTATATATATATATATATATATATATATATATATATATATATATATTCATTAAAATTATGGGGGGAGCTAATTTCCTATGCAAATATTTACATTGATTTAATTTTGAGACATGGAGGATTTTAATTTCAGTTTTTTATCTCCCCCCATAATTTTAATGAATTTTGGTTTAACCATGAAAATAGTTTACCAATGCAGCAATCAGAAATCTATCTCCTACTGATGAGTTCCAAAAAGAACGAAACAGGCTTGTCTAGTGAGAGATTTCTGGTTTGCTGTAATAATCCTGTTAAAAGGATCGCTGTGTCAAAACAGTATTTTGAAGCAAAAAAACTGAGAATTTGCATATCTAATTTGCATATCTTACCCACAATTCTCTTGTGCATTGGTAACAATGTATATTAAGAATTTCTGGGGAAAAGCAAGCAGGGATACTTGCCTAGATGTGCTAATTTCCTATGCAAATATTTACATTGATTTATTTTTGAGACATGGAGGATTTTAATTTCAGTTTTTTATCTCCCCCCCATAATTTTAATGAATTTATATATATATATATATATATATATATATATATATATATATATATATATATATATGAACTGGGCATATTTTTTTGCTGTAGTAGTATGCCTCGTTCATTACTATATGTTTAAACCATTTCCATGGTAACCAAGTATAACATATTGAAATTTAGAACGGAATGCCATTAGTCATTTGCCTTTGCTTATTGAACTTATTGTCAGCTATATTATGCACTACAATTTAGTTCATATACTTATGTCTATGTTAATGCAAGTGTAATGTAACTTTATTTCAGTCGGCTGCTTACATGTTGCCTGGGGCGGTGACGCCATGTTGGGGGCGGACTAACCCGGGAGAGCGTGTTTTCGGCGCTCAGTGCTATGTATTTATGGTGGAGGGTAAGTTTGCTTTTTTACACTTATTATATTAGTCTGAGGACGGACAATGTGTATACAGTAATGTGTGCTTTATATCTACAAGTCCTGTGGAGTGTTCTTTTTTCCCCTGCTTATTATATATATATATATATATATATATATATATATATATAGTTGTGGGATAAGCACTCTCACCTCCTCCTGAGTAAACGGCCAGGGTGACAGGAACAGTGGTTATTTATAGTATAAATTAGATACTCACTCACTGGACTTTGAAAAAACAAAACGTGGTTTATTGTTGTGACGTTTCGGAGATCAAACCGTCCCCTGGGGAAAAAACAAAACATGGTTTATTGTTGTGACGTTTCGGAGATCAAACTGTCCCCTGGGGGATGGTTTGATCTCTGAAACGTCACAAACAATAAACCACGTTTTGTTTTTTCAAAGTCCAGTGAGTGCGGATCTACTTTATACTATATATATATATATATATATATATATATATATATATATATATATAAATATATCTATATATAAATATATATATATAAATATATATATATATATATATATATATACACATTTATACACATACATATAGTATATAATTGTGTTGTTTTCCGTATGGGCTTTGCACACAGGCATGGCTGGGGTTAACTGCCTGAGTCCCTGAAAGCTGTACAGCTGTCTGTGAGTGCTGTTGAGCAACCAGGGCAGTGAGCTTTAGAGGGTCATGGGATGTCCAACTAGTACAGTTTCAGATTATATATATATATATATATATATATATATATATATATATATATATATATGAGAAATATAAAGGAAGGATCAGCGCTCAGTTGTTCCACCAAAAGGTAGGTAAAATTATTGCTGAGAAAGTGTGAATAGATTTCTACACCTAACTGTGAGGTATATACAGGTGAGATGTATATGTTCTCTGTAAGCTTGATGGGTGTAGGTATTTGAGCTGCTTGAACAAGTACGATTCAGTGTACCCCTAACACTGACAGAAAAAATAAAATTCAAGCGAAATATCGAAAGAAGTTCAGCGCTACAAACACGTAGAATACAAATACAATGTTACTATGCCAAATTTACTGAATGTCTCTCAGATGTGATAGACAATTGTTCTATCTATCCCACTGGTTCTATATGAACCGATTTAAGACAAAGTCCGGTGAATATAAAAGTTCAACAATAGTAGTGCAATGATTTGAATTGATAATAATAGGTAGAAATCAAATGACAACAATTGCAACAATGGTGCTGGGGGATAAGTGGTATACCCTTACCAGAGGGTACCTCAATCTTATGAGGTAATGTCAGCGCGTCTGTTTAGATTCTCTCCGGTCAGTCTTGGATTTTCCTCCTGTGTGTGAAGAGATCCAGGTCTTTACATTCGTGCCGACTTGTGTATGGTGCTTTCAATCTAGGAACTTCCTTGTCTTTTATATCACTGGCTTGGTATCTCCTTGTAGTATGGTGGTTCCGTCTGGACCTGTGTCTTTGCAAGAGGGCTTTCCCTTCAAACAGCGGAGACACCACCAGCACCTTAAAACTGGTAGAGCAGTGATTCAGGGATGTGTCCTCTACCACCGCGTGCTCGGCCTGCAGCTCCCGCGTTAGTTTTTCTTTCAGACTCTCCGCACTAATAGCTCCGTCCGTCCATAACTTGTCCGCCTGCTCTGAGGACGCGGACATCGATCCGGCCAATCCTATGCGATTTGGCTGATTGATACCCCCTGCTCGCTGCCAATTGGCTGTGAATCTGCAGGGGGCGGCATTGCACAAACAGTTCACAAGAACTGCTTGTGTAATGATAAATGCCGACAGTGTATGCTGTCGGCATTTATCAATGTGCGGTGGACATGATACTCTACATCGTAACATGTCCGCTCGCACATTAATAAATAGGCCTCATAGGGCCTGACAATCTAAAGCTCTCCGTTCTGTCAAGATCTAAGAATTCTCGTCAGTCCTGTGAGGTTTTCAAACAGTTTTATAAAGGCAAAAATAGCTTGAAAGTAATTTATCTCACTGTGCTAAATTCTTGGTAGGAAAGAGAGCTACATACAGTATTATATAATAATCAAAAAAGCCCCCGTGGATTTTGTGTGATTTCTCTACATAACAGCAAGTATTTGATCATTAGACCCATGGTGACCAACAAGCATTTGTTTAATAACAACATGCTCTAGCAAATTATAGCATATTTTAATAGAATGTCCCTTTAACCCTTTGAGTAATGACGGCTCTGAGCCGTCACAGAGTTTCCCACTCTAGTTCTAATGACAGCTCAGAGCCGTCACTAGCACTCTCCCACCTTGAGGAAGATCTGGGGGCTCCCACCCGCTCCTACCCCGGCAATCGTGCCTGTAGAGTGACAGGCATCGTCGGGGCTTCCCGTTTTGCGTGGTGACGTCACGCGCAATAACGTGATGATGTCACTGCGCAACTTTATTTATACTTAACAATGCAGGCATCTAAGCAGCTACCGCCACCCAAGACCCACCATTAGAAAGGTAATCACATAACCTTTCCAATAGTGTAAGTCTTGGGGGTCTGATAAAAAAAATAAAAAAAATAAAAAAATCTTAGCACCCAGGTGGGAAAGTGCTTAGCACTCAAAGGGTTAAAAAGAATATCCATCTCTCCCTTCATCTGTTTAAAAGAGCATGCACTGAGCATTACTATTCTGTCAGTTACCGGATGCGTACAAATCTGTTTTGTTACACTGCGGCATGCTATTCAATAATTGTGTTGTCCTCCTCTAATTACACTTGGGTATAATACATCTCTATAGGTGTTTATGAACTAGAGGTGTTTTTTTTTTTTAACTATTTTGTAAAACAGGACATTTGGAGGATCAATGTAATGTTTCTCATTAACATAAAGCCACAAAGCAGTGTATTTAGTTTTTCTTCTCTAGATGCAGGCAATTGTGCTGTCCCTTTAATCCCTCAATCGCTACATTGTACCTGGTGGGTAGTGATGTATGGAGGGGTTATCCAACCATCACTAGACAACCAGGGATCGTTGATTTATAATAAAATGTAATGCAGTCAAAGCTAGATTTCACCATTGTGACACCCACGAGTAGAAGGAGGCGGGAAATAACCGCATAACTATGCTTTTAAAATGTATTTAGTGTTTAATATCCCTTTAAAGTCATAATTAAAGTTTGATGATTCAGATAGCGTACACAATTTTAAACAACTTTCCAAGTCACTAATTCATTATCAAAATGTGCACAATATTTTTATATTCACACTTTCTGAGACATCAAAGCTCCTAATTAGCATGTACAAGAGTTCACAGTGTATATGTCTGTGATAGGCTAGTGGCTGTCACATGATGCATGAAATTTGTTAGAAAAAAATCTGCTGCCCATTTAAAATTCAGACTAAGTTCTTTTTGCATTGTCTTTTTATTTTCCTTTAAGGCCTTTTGCAGCATTTTGAAAACCTAGGTTACAGAGTGCAATTTTTTCACAAAATCTAGATGTATTTAACGTCACTTAATATATCACAAAATTTCTCTCTTTTAAATAAGTCTGTAAAAACCCAAGAAGATTTAATAAATAACATTTGACTTGCTTGCTGGAATAATTTACTTGTACGTCTCTCTGTAGATGTTTGCACAACAATAATTTTTATTAATAGACTTTTTGTATATTTTATTTTGCTACCAAAATTTATATTCTGTCTTACTTGTAGACAGATTGAATTGCAGAATCATTTTTTATTTTTAACTTTCGCAATATTTTCTTTCCGTAGGTAGATGTCAGCTAAGGACATGAAATATTCTAAATGAACTAGTCGACTGTGAAACTTTCTAAAAAAAAATAAAAATGATGTACTCCTCTTCTTAAGCATAGCACCTCATATAATCAATCAAATATTTAGATCCCTTGCATGTTAAAAATGTACCTTTTCCTGCTATTTCAGCATTTGGTTCTAATTTGCCTAATGATTGCAACAGTTGGGGTCGTATGTCATCTAAACTGAAATCTTTTTACCAGACTGACTAAGATGATTAATATAGTTTGCTTTAATAAGAAAATATTTTGATTTTTAAAGATAAAATATACAAGGATAGATTACAAATGGAGTGTGGTCTAAAGTGGGCTATATTATGAGTGGAGCGCTTTTTATTGCTCCCACTCGTGTGCTAACCAGAAGTACGTTTTTTGTGTGCATTGGGCAGTGCGCGTACTACAAGGTGAAAGTAAAAAGCTAACCCGATCCGCGCAAAAATCCAAAGTTCAAATATCACGACCGTGATAACATATTCCCCCAGAGAAATCAATGGAGCGCGAAAAATGGAAACACCCTACTCACGCGCAAGCCAGATCGCATTTTCTCAAGTGCGCTAACCCGACATGAATATATTAATATTTTGCATTCCAATGTTCTTCATAGAAGAAAGTTCTATTTATTCATAAATACATATTTCTATATATCTGATGGTATTTTGGTCAAATATATACTTACTAGTCACTAGTCACACGGCCATTTTTTGCAGTACAGCGGTCCCACCCCTTGCGCTCTCTCCCTCCCCCTCTCTTTTGCTCTCTCTCTCTCCCCCCTCTCTTTTGAGCTCTCTCTCAATCCCCCCTCTCTTTTGAGCTCTCTCTCTCCCCCCTCTCTTTTGCTCTCTCTCCCCCTCTCTTTTGAGCTCTCTCTCTCTCCCCCTCTCTTTTGCTCTCTCTCTGTCCCCCTCTCTTTTGAGCTCTCTCTCTCCCCCATCTCTTTTGCACTCTCCTCCTCTCTTTTGCGCTCTCTCCCCCATCTCTTTTGCGCTCTCTCCCCCTCTCTTTTGAGCTCTCTCTCTCCCCCATCTCTTTTGAGCTCTCTCTCTCCCCCTATCTTTTGCTCTCTCTCCCTCTCCTCTCTCTCTCCCTCTCCCTCTCCTCTCTCTCTCCCTCTCCCCCTCTCCCCCCCCTCTATCTCTCCCCCCTCTCTATCTCGCGACCACACCTGGCCACGCCCCTTCACGGGCACACATGCCCGACCACGCCCCCTTCATGCAGGCCATGCCCCCACTCACACCCGACCACGCCCACTTCTGCCACAGGTCAGCTAGGGAGTAGGACTCAAAGGCCAGGTGTGTTTGTCCTTGTGCTGTCTCTACTGCGCATGACAGCTTCGGACAAACACACTTGGCCTTTTATATATTTTTATTAATAGACATATAAATATATATATCTATATTTTTTTTTATTTATTGGAACATTGGAATGTGAAATATTTACAGTAAATACACAGTATAACACATTTCTAAATATGAATATTGCATAAAAATGCTTTTACATGTTTTCGTCTACTTGACTGTAAAGGGCTCCAATGAACACACACACACATATATATATATATATGTATGTCTATATATGTATACATATGTATTTATGTGTATATATGTCTGTAAATACAAATATACACATGAACACACATGTATACATATATACACACACACACACACATATATATATATATATATATATATATTGTCACGGATACCCCCGGCTACCCCGACTGGGTAGCTCTGCCAAAAGGGGTCCTGCTTCCTCCCTGCCATCTGCAGCTATGTAGCTGGCAAGTGACCACAGCCTGTAGCCACCCCTGATGCCCGACAGCACCAGTACTCAGGGTCCCACCATGTGGATGACTCTAGCTACCCAGACTAGGTAGCTCTTCCAGCGTGTCCTTCCTCTGCCTGGAACAGGCTGCTATGTAGCTCAGGAAAGTGATTTTAGCTGGAGCCAACCCAAATAACTAGACACACTAGCTTTCAGGTTAAACAAGAACTGATTTTATTGAAAACATACACTCCTTTTATACAGACAGTTTATCTTGATAAGACCCTGGACAATCCCACTATTTTCCCGCCCCTCCAGACAGCCCGGCACCTCCATAGGAGCCACAGTCTCACATAATCCCAATACTTAGGGGTGGCGGTTTCGGGTGATCCCGGTGGAACGGCGGCACTTCCAGGGTGTCATTTTAAAGCTCTCGGTCCCCAGATGCCACAGTTAAAAAATCAGGGACCAGAGTTACAGTCCGTTGAAGTTATGGGGTTAGGGGTGTCCAAAACCCCCAGTTCCCAAAGGAGCTCCCCTCCGGTAATTACCCCACCTCTTGTCCACCCCAGGGGCTACTAATCCCCAAAGGAGTGGAGCTCTGGGGCACATGGTTGCTGGAGCGATGTGGGGTAAAGATAGCGGATTTCCTGCTGTCCTGTGGCCGACCGGGAGTTCCAGGAGGAGGGTTTTCCTGGTCAAAAACCAACTCTTCTCTGAACACAAAAACATGCCAACATAAAGCAAACAAACAGTCTCCAGAGATGGTGGTTGCTCTGAGGAGCCCAAAACCACTGAGAAACAACAGGGGTGAGGTTGTAGGGGGGTAGGGAGTAGCCGTCTTATATCCGTGACATCCGTGACCTTTAACGGGTCAGCCTGGGGCTGTCCGACGGTGGCCCTCCACTTCTCGGTTGCTGAGAGAGGTTATCCCATCTCTCCTGAGCTTGGGGCACCCTGGGGGCGTTCCTTCTTGAGTTTATACCCTGCGCCCTGGGCACAGGGATAGTCACATAATGCAAAGTCCCAAACAAGTTTGTTAAGGCCGGCTCCTAAACAATTGCTGTTCCACAAGTTCCAGTGTCCTTAAGTTCCATGGCCAAACTGTCTCCCTCTGTGACACTCTGTTAAGTACCGGCTGACCCACCCACAAACAAAGCTAGTGCCGGTTTCCCAGCTGTATTCCCACCCCAGACCAGAGGGGGAGGTTGCTCCTTGGTGGGGCAGGTAAAGCTTGGGTGCCCAAACATGTGGCACCAACTGAATACACTTTTACCCTCCTTGCCCAATGCAACGCCTGCCCCCTGTAAGAAATACTCCGGGACAAGAAAAGGGTAGAGACCCTGCCAAGCTACTGAGGGGAGAGTCCCTCTGTCTCTTCTCCCGAGAAGGAGATCTACCGCTGGGGAGGGAGGTCTGCTACTTCCGCTCCATGGGAAACTGTGCTGCCGCTGGGGAGAGAGACCAACTGTCTCCTCTCCCAGAAAGGGATTTGGCCGCTGGGGAGAGATATCGATACCCGTCTCTTCCTGCAAGGCTTTCTCTGTAAGGGGAGGGAGGACGACTACCTCCACTCCCGGGGGATGGCTCTGCCACTGGGGAGAGAGACCGACTGTCTCCTCTCCCAGGAAGGGGTTCTGTTTACGGGGAGGGAGGACGACTACCTCCGCTCCCAGGGGATGGCTCTGCCGCTGGGGAGAGAGACCGACTGTCTCCTCTCCCGGCTCCTGGCTCTGCCACTGGGGAGAGAGACCGACTGTCTCCTTTCCCGGGAAGGGGTTCTGTTTACGGGGAGGGAGGACGACTACCTCTGCTCCCAGGGGATGGCTCTGCCGCTGGGGAGAGAGACCGACTGTCTCCTCTCCCGGCTCTTGGCTCTGCCACTGGGGAGAGAGACCGACTGTCTCCTCTCCCGGGAAGGGGTTCTGTTTACGGGGAGGGAGGACGACTACCTCCGCTCCCCGGGGATGGCTCTGCCGCTGGGGAGAGAGACCGACTGTCTCCTCTCCCGGCTCTGCCACTGGGGAGAGAGACCAACTGTCTCCACTCCCGGGAAGGGGTTCTGTTTACGGGGAGGGAGGATGACTACCTCCGCTCCCGGCTCCTGGCTCTGCTGCTGGGGAAAGGGACCGACTGTCTCCACTCCCGGGAAGGGGTTCTGCTGCTGGGGAGAGTTATTGACATCCATCTCTACCTGCAAGGGGTTCTCTGTAAGGGGAGGGAGGACAACTACCTCTGCTCCCAGGTTTCCTGGAGCTGTTACAGGTGCTGGGAAGAGGCCGGCGGCTCTCTGCCCTGTTGTCAGCACTTCTGCTGGGGTAACTCCCTTGCCCAAGTCTATAAGCTCAGAGCCAGACTGCTGATCAGGATCCAGCAGCCCTGGTTCCCTTTCTCTTTACTTCCAGCAGCCTCTTGTATTCCTTGACCAGCGCCTCTTCCTGGTCAATTATAAAATCCAGATCGTCCAGCAGCCAGGTCTCCTCCAAGAGATCCAGCAGTTCCTCTTGGAGCCCAGAGATATCCTCCAGACCCTGGTCTGTCTCTCTCCCAAACTGTGGGTCCTCTGTCCTTTTTGTAAACAACAATCCAGGGCCGCCGAAGCCAAAGCCCTCTGTGGGGGATCCTTCCTCCAGCCATGGCTGTGCTTGCATAGTGAGCCATTGGAGGGCTCGATAGCCATCCTCCACCCACATCTCTTGCTGGATCAGTCTATGTAGAACAGCTAGCCATTCCTTCTTTGGCTGTTCTCCCAGGAAAGGCAGTCTCATGGTCCACCGTACCCGGAATCTCGTGTCATTCGTGGGGAGGACCTTTCCATTTTCCTGCTCCTGTTGCAGAGCCTCCCACCAAAGGTCTCAGAGGGCAAGGTTCCTCCATGTCAGAACGTCCTGTTCCGAACGAGGATCCTTTGCTCCAGTCAGCATCTTTTGTACTCTCCCTAGGAACTCTGCCTCCATATTTACCGGCTACTGTGGTACGTCTCCTCTGTCAGCAGGAACCTTGTAAAAGAAGCAGATCCCACCACTGCCAGCCAATGTGATGGGTAGCTCCGCCAAAAGGGGTCCTGCTTCCTCCCTGCCGACTGCAGCTATGTAGCTGGCAAGTGACCACAGCCTGTAGCCACCCCTGATGCCCGACAGCACCAGTACTCAGGGTCCCACCCTGTGGATGACTCCAGCTACCCAGACTAGGTAGCTCTTCCAGCGTGTCCTTCCTCTGCCTGGAACAGGCTGCTATATAGCTCAGGAAAGTGATTTTAGCTGCAGCTCACCTAAATAACTAGACACACTAGCTTTCAGGTTAAACAGGAACTGATTTTATTGAAAAATACACTCCTTTTATACAGACAGTTCATCTTGATAAGACCCTGGACAATCCCACTATTTTCCCGCCATTCCCGCCCCTCCAGACAGCCCGGCACCTCCATAGGAGCCACAGTCTCACATAATCCCAATACTTAGGGGTGGCGGTTTTGGGTGATCCCGGTAGAGCGGTGGCACTTCCAGGGTGTCATTTTAAAGCTCTCGGTCCCCAGATGCCACAGTCCAAAAATCAGCATGATTCGTTACTGGGGTTCGGAGTTACAGTCCGTTGAATTTATGGGGTTAGGGGTGTCCAAAACCCCCAGTTCCCAAAGGAGCTCCCCTCCAGGAATTACCCCACCTCTTGTCCTCCCTTGGGGCTACTAATCCCCAAAAGAGTGGAGCTCTGGGGCACATGTTTGCTGGAGCAACGTGGGGTAAAGATAGCGGGTTTCCTGCTGTCCTGTGGCCAACCGGGAGTTCCAGGAGCCTGGCAGGCGGGTGTCCGTTGTGCGGCGGCCGACCGGGAGTTCCAGGAGCCCGGCCAGCCTAGGAGGGTTTTCCTGGTCATAAACCAACTCTTCTCTGAACACAAAAACATGCCAACATAAAGCAAACAGTCTCCAGAGATGGTGGTTGCTCTGAGGAGCCCAAAACCACTGAGAAACAACAGGGGTGAGGTTGTAGGGGGGTGGGGGGTAGCCTTAGCCATCTGATATCCGTAACATATATATATATATATATATATATATATATATATATACACACACACATACAGATTTAGAAATGTATGTAACTATCTCTATGTTAATGCACTTTGCAGTCCATTTTTTTCTAACACCTTAGACCTTATATGTTTAAGACCTTAAAACGTTTTATGCATTGTTTGGTTTTTATAACTTTTCTCAGACAGTGTTATTATGAGTGTAACTGTACTTTTAAATGTATTTTTGATGTGTTTTGTGACCCTTTTTTAAATTGTGTAACAGTTAACCAGAATCTGAAGTTACACTATTTCAACGCGTGTTAAATTCAATTGTGCTCAAACGATCGCGTTTACTTTCAACCTGTAATACGCACGCTCCTTCTGATGCTCGCTAACAGGTGCGATAAACCCGGTATCACTCGTGCACAATAGCCTCTCGTAACCTTGTCCAGTGTAGGGTGCGTTATCATGCGATCGTCTCAAACTATAATAATGCACAATCTGGTATTGCAAGTGGAAGGATAACAATTTTAACCAGAGCATGTTAACGCGGCTGAAATTTTTTTTAAACTCGCCTTTTACTTCTAATAGAAAGTTCAGGGAGTGCTGTTAACTCGCTCTTTGTGCTCGTATTATAAAGTTATGAGTTAAAGGCACAGTTAACACCTTGTAATTACAAGAGATTTCTTTAGTGGTGTTAAAAAGAACAAAATATCAGCCAAGTCAACATTTTTAAAACAAATTAACACCCTTTGTTTTTGCAATTATTTTTCTATAGCCAAACTACACCCACCACCATTTGCCTTATTTAGAGGAGCCAATCTGGGCTTTAGTCTGCAGACAACCAGGCTAGCTTTGGTCATAAAGTTATTATAAAATGCATTTATTTGCATTTGTTATCAGTCAAAGCCAAGGAGGGTGCATTTGAAGTATTAGAAATTGTTCAATTTTCAGTGCTAAATAATCTGAAAGAGGCAAAATAAATCATGAACATATGATGCAAAGTTGCTTCATTATGCATAAACATTTTATATACAAAATCTCACGGTGTTTACTGTCCCTTTAAGTGATGTGCTTGAGCGCAGTCTAAAATTCCACTGTAAAACTGTAATTGTATAGCACAGAACTCTTCTACTTGAGCACATCAGCTTAGTGTACCCCGGTTTAGGGCACAATTAGCTAAATTTACCCCCGGTTTAGCGCAACATCAGCTTTATGTACCCCTGATTTAGCACACCATCAGCTTTATGTACCCCCAGTTTAGGGTACCATCAGATTAGTGTACCCCCAATTTAGAGCACCATCAGCTTAGTGTACCCCCGGTTTAACGCACCATCAGCTTAGTTTAACCCCAGTTTAGCGCACCATGAGCTTTATTTTTCCCCCCCGGTTTAGCACACCATCAGCTTTATGTACCTCCAGTTTAGGGCACCATCAGCTTAGTTTACCCCCGGTTTAGAGCACCATCAGCTTAATGTACCCCCGGTTTAATGCACCATTAGCTTAGTGAACCACTGGTTTACGGCACCACCAGCTTAGTGTACTCCCAGTTTAGTACACCATCAGCTTAGTGTACCCCCTGTTTAGTGCACCATCAGCTTAGTGTACCCCCGGTTTAGTGCACCATCAGCTTAGTGTACCCCCGGTTTAGTGCACCATCAGCTTGGTGTACCCCCGGTTTAGCGCATCACCAGCTTAGTGTACCCCTGGTTTAGTATACCATCAGCTTAGTGTACCCCTGGTTTAGTGCACCATCAGCTTGGTGTACCCCCGGTTTAGCGCATCACTAGCTTAGTGTACCCCCAGTTAAGCACACCATCAGCTTAGTGTACCCCCGGTTAAGCACACCATCAGCTTAGTGTACCCCCGGTTTCGTGCACCCATGGTTTAACCCACCATTAGCTTAGCACTCAAGCAATATCCAACATGAATTTTACTACACTCTCCCATAGAAGTCTTTTATGTGAAGCATTTAGCTGTCTTTTATGTGAAGCATTTCAAGTTCTATTTGAGCTTGAGCGATGTTAAAGGAACTCTGAATATAAAATTAAATTTTCATGATTCCGTTTTGTGCACAGTCTTTTTACATGCACACTTTTCTGAGGCAACTCCTCCTTCTCCTACTGAGCATGTGCAAGAATTCACAGAATATACTTATATGAAGCGCTATGTAGAAAAGAGAATGAGAAGGTGATTATACCCTTATGTACACAGATGAAAAACTAGTGAGTTTCCGTAAAATTCCCCTAGAAGGTTAGTCTATAAAATATATATTTATATAATAAAATATAGTATTTTAATTAAAATATGTATATATATATATATATATATATATATATATATATATATATATATATATATATATATATATATATATACATATATACATATATATTTCAAATGAAGAGGATCTGTAGAACTCTAAAGCACTGTCCGAGATCAATGTTTAGAAAACGGCAATAGTGGTTCGAGTGCAGTGATTAAAAAAATACATTTATTAGTGTTAATTAAAACCCCAAAAGACAAACCAAAGAGAATAAGTATAGATCTCAGAAGTCTGATAGATATAATTTGTAGAAAGTATGAGAAGTCAGTTCTCAGACCAGGGATAACAATTTGCACCACCTATAAGAAAAACTACTAAAACTAAGTCTCAAAAAAGCTAAATGTCCTAGAAACGATTGATGATGGAAAATTTCAAAATCACAAACACACCAAAATGAGTTTAAAAATAATTGATAAAAACGTATCTGTTGATCCAGATGGTAAGGCGCCTAAATAATACTAAAAGTACAGTGCCTCATAAAGCAATAAAAACGAGTTAAGGTAGTAGTCATAAAAACCGGAAATCTAAATGGAGATCCAAAAAACACGCCGGCGTGTGTTTTCATGAAACCGGAAGAGGATCCAATGCGAAACTGGAAGTGACGTCACTCGCTTTCGTGTTATCTTAAGTGTTTCGTAGGAACTTTGCCCACTTTGTCAGATAATGGATCTATTTCCATCCTGGGTCTCCTTTTATTATTGGAGACTGGAAGGACTTCCATTTTGTTTTAAATCCATTGGCCAATTTTCATAATTGATTATTGTGTATAAAAACATAATTTATGCTTACCAGATAAATTCCTTTCCTTCCTGGCAGGGAGAGTCAACAACTTCATTCCTTACTTTTGGGAAATACACTTGGCCACCAGGAGGAGGCAAAGACACCCCAGCCAAAGACTTAAATATCCCTCCCACTTCCCCTATCCCCCAGTCATTCTGAAACAAATTTTTGATTAATGTTACGATTCGACACCACCTTAGGGAGGAACCCTAGTTTAGTTTGTAAAACCGCCTTATCAGCATGAAAAACCAAATAAGGGGATCACATTGCAAAGCAGAAATCTCAGAAATTCTACACGCAGAGACAATAGCCAACAAAAAAAAACAACCTTCCAAGATAACAATTTAATGTCAATAATATGCATATGCTCAAACGAGCCTGCTGCAAAACACTAAGAACAAGATTGAGGCTCTAGGGCGGAGCCCCAGATCTAAACACGGATCTGATCCTAGCCAGAGCCTTAACAAAGGACTGCACATCTGGAAGCTCAGCCAATCTTCTCTGCAGTAACATCGACAGGGCCAATATCTGTCCCTTCAGGGAACTAGCAGATAAACCCTTCTCCAGTCCATACTGGATGAAAGCTAAAATTCTGGCAATCTTAACCTTATGCCAGGAAAAGCAACACTCTTCACACAAGTACAAATAAGTCCTCCACACTTTATGGTAGATACGACAAGTAACTGGCTTACGAGCTTGAACCTTGAGTGCCGATAACCCTCTCAGAAAACCCTCTTTTGGCTAAGACTAAGCGTTCAATCTCAACGCAGTCAGCCTCAGAGAATCTGAATGAAGGGACCCTGTATCAGCAGATCTCTGCGACAGAGTAACCTCTTCTGAGGAGATGAGGACATCCCCACCAGATCTGCAAACCACATCCTTCATGGCCACGACGGAGCAATCAGAATCACAGATGCTCGATCCTGCTTGATGCGAGCCACCACATGAGGGAGAAGTGGTAATGGTGGAAAAAGATATACGAGTCTGAACCTCCATGGTACTGATAGGGCATCTATCCGTTCTGCCTGAGGATCCCTTGACCTCGACCCGTATCTGGGTAGCTTGGTATTAAGGTAGGATGAGAAGAGATCTATCACTCGCTGCATATCTCTTCAAACACCTCAGGGTGAAGAGACCATTCCCCTGGGTGAAAGGATTGCCTGCTGAGGAAGTCCGCTTCCCAGTTGTCCACAACCGGAATGTGGATTTCTGACAGCGTACATTTGTGAGTCTCTGCCCACTCTAGTATCTGAGATACTTCTCTCATCGCCAAGGAACTTCTCGTTCCCCCCTAATGGTTGATATAGGTTATATTGTCTAATTGGAATCTGATAAACTGAGACGAACCCAGAAGGAGCCAAGCCCTCAAGGCATTGAAGATTGCCCGGAGTTCCAAAATATTGATCGAAAGGGAGGACCCCTACTGAGTCCACAGACCTTGTGCCTTCTTGGCACCCCAAACGACTCCCAAGCCAGAAAGTCTTGCGTCCGTAGTCACACTCTCCCAGGATGGTCTTGAAAAGCACGTGCCTTGGTACAGATGATCTGGACAGAGCCACCTGGAGAGCGAGTCTCTCAACATGCTGTCCAGCATGATCTGTTGATACAGATCTGAATGGTCACCCTTCCATTGTCTCAGCATGCATAGTTGTAAGGGTCTGAGATGGAATCTGGCAATAGGAATGATGTCCATGTAGGACACCATGAGTCCGATTACCTCCAGACACTGAGCCACTCGGAGCGGCTCCATCTTCAAGACATCCGGCGCGGAGCATCCTCTTCAATCGATGGCTTCTTCAGAATAAAGGTGACGTTATCCAAGATGGCGTCCCTTAGATTCTGATTGTCTGATTGAATTCTATCAGCCAATAGGAATTAAGGTAGAAAAAATCCTATTGGCTGATGCAATCAGCCAATAGGATTGAACTTCAATCCTATTGGCTGATCCAATCAGCCAATAGGATTTTTTCTACCTTAATTCTGATTAGCTGATAGAATTCTAACAGCCAATCGGAATCTAAGGGACGCCATCTTGGATGACGTCACGTAAAGGTACCTTCATTCCGAAGAAGCCATCGATTGAAAAGGATGCTCCGCGCCGGATGTCTTGAAGATGGAGCCTCTTCGCGCCGGATGGATGAAGATAGAAGATGCTGTCTGGATGAAGACTTCTGCCCACCTGGAGGACCACTTCTGCCCGTCTGGAGGACCACTTCTGCCGGCTTCGTTGAGGACATCTTGCCACTTGGATGAAGACTTCTCCCGGTAAGTGAATCTTCGGGGGTTAGTGTTAGGATTTTTTAAGGGTGTATTGGGTGGGTTTTATTTTTAGGTTAGGGCTTTGGGCAGCAATAGAGCTAAATGTCCTTTTATGGCCAATGCCCATCCAAATGCCCTTTTCAGGGCAATGGGGAAGCTTAGGTTTTTTTAGTTAGGGGGTGGTTGTGTGGGTGGGGGGTTTTACTGCTGGGGGGTATTTGTATTTGTATTTTTTATTTACAGGTAAAAGAGCTGATTTCTTTTGGGCAATGCCCCACAAAAGGCCCTTTTAAGGGCTATTTGTAGTTTATTGTAGGCTAGGGTATTTTGGGGGGGGGGGGTATTTTGATAGGGCTCTTAGATTAGGTGTAATTAGTTTAAATATCTTGTAATTTGTTTTTTATTTTGTGTAATTTAGTGTTTGTTTGTTTTTGTAATTTAGCTAATTATATTTAATTTATTTAATTGTATTTAATTTATGTAAGTTATTTAATTGTAGTTTAGTGTTAGGTGTTTGTGTAACTTAGGTTAGGTTTTATTTTAAAGGTAAATTTGTATTTATTTTAGCTAGGTAGTTATTAAATAGTTAATAACTATTTAGTAACTATTCTACCTAGTTAAAATAAATACAAACTTGCCTGTAAAATAAAAATAAACCTAAGCTAGATACAATGTAACTATTAGTTATATTGTAGCTATCTTAGGGTTTAATACAGGTAAGTATTTAGTTTTAAATAGGAATAATTTAGGTAATGATAGGAATTTTATTTAGATTTATTTAAATTATATTTAAATTAGGGGGTGTTAGGGGTTAATAAATTTAGAATAGTGATGGCGACATTGAGTTCGGCAGATTAGGGGTTAATAACATTATGTAGGTGTCGGCGATGTTGTGGGCAGCAGATTAAGGGTTCATAAGTATAATGTAGGTGGCGGCGATGTCCGGAGCGGCAGATTAGGGGTTAATAAGTGTAAGATTAGGGGTATTTAGACTCGGGTTCATGTTAGGGTGTTAGGTGTAAACATAAATGTAGTTTCCCCATAGGAATCAATGGGGCTGCGTTACTGAGTTTTACGCTGCTTTATTGCAGGTGTTAGACTTTTTCTCAGCCGGCTCTCCCCATTGATGACTATGGGGAAATCGTGCACGAGCACGTAAAACCAGCTCACCACTGACTTAAGCAGCGCTGGTATTGGAGTGCAGTGTGGAGCTAAATTTTGCTCTACGCTCACTTCTTGCCTTTTAACGCCGGGTTTTTAAAAACCTGTAATACCAGCGCTGTAGGAAAGTGAGTGGTGAGAAAAAACTGCACGTTAGCACCGCACAGCTCGTAACGCAAAACTCGTAATCTACCCGCATGTTTGTCCTGTGTTACCTGTTTTACTAAGGATTTATTAACTGCACATCAAAACAACTGCTGCATTTATCTCTCTGGATATCAGTTTGAAAGGTGCAAATTATTTCAGTACTCAGCTTTTCTCCCTGCTTAAGGGAACTTTTCATACTTACAGTTCTCTTCCAAGTCTGTTGCCTGCTGACAGTTTGTTGCTGTTAGAGTGATCTTCCTTCTCTCAGCAATTCAGACTAATTTGTATCCAGGATTTCTACATATTGCTTCTCCCTGCCTGGTAAGCAAATACATCTGATGTCTCAGTGTAAGTACTGTTACAATTTTACAGCCTGCTTTTCTCCTGCAAACCTTAGCATAAAGGTATGCTAAGTGTATATTAAAGAACTGTTATCTTTTCACCTAATAACCTGCTGTTGCTTTATTAATAATACCAGCAAAACAAATCTGCACTGAACAGTTAACTCCTCCTGAGAAGCATTGCTAGGCAAACGTTGATTTCAGCCTTAAAGGGACAGCAAAAAGATTTACTCCTCATCTCCCTTACTCCAGGTAACAAAAATAAGTGACTATGTAATGTATTATATTTAGCTATAGACTTTTCTCTCTCTATAGTTGAGGTTAATTCATGCTCAGTTACTGAAAATATATAAACTTATAATACCTATCCTGTATCCTTTGGATACAACCTCCAGGACCCAAGGGTCCTGTATATCCTGGAACCAAGTGTCTGAAAAAAGAGACAGTCTGCCCCCTACTCGATGTGATACCGGATCGGGAGCCGCCCCATCATGCCGATTTGTTCTTGGTGGGCTTCTTAGTCTGTTTGGACTTATTCCAGGAGTGAGCCGGATTCCAAGTACTTTTGGGCTGCTCGGACTTCGAAGAGGACTGCTTTCGTTGTGACTTGTCAGCATGAAAGGAACGAAAATTAGACTGTTGCCATCCCTTAGGCCTATTCTTCCTGCGGTAGGAAAGCCCCTTTCCTTCCAGTAACCATAGAGATAATGGAGTCCAGCCCTGGAATGAATACAATTTTCCGCTTGAAGGGAAAAGAAAGGAGTCTGAATTTATAAGTCATATTCACAGACCAAGACTTCAACCAGAGAGCCCGGCGGGCTAGAACCGCAAAGCCAGCAGCCTTTGCATTTATGCAAATAAGCTGCAAATTCGTTTCACGGATGAAGGAGTTAGTAATTCTCAGTGCTTTAATTCTCTCCTGAATATCCTAGAGGGGAGTCTCCACCTCAATGAGCTCCAACAGAGAGTCACACCAGTAGGTAGCTGCTCCAGTAACCGCGGCTACAGCTTCCGTCGGTTGAAATAAAAACCCTGTATGTTGAAACATCTTCCTCAGAAATGTTTCCATTTTCTTATCCATAGGCTCTCTAAAAGAAGAACTATCCTCCAGAGGGATAGTAGCATGGTTAACCAGCATAGAGATAGCACCATCCACCTTAAGGATGGAGCCCCACCAATCTAATTAAGAGTCAGGGAACGGGAATAATTTTTTAAAAGTAGACAAGGGGGAAAAAGAAGACCCTTCTTCCCATTCATTACTAATAATGTTCGCCATCTTAACTGGCACAGGAAAAGCCCTGTCTAATTTAGGGATCTTAGGTTTCTCAGGGAGTGTAGCCTCTAGAACCTCTAGTGTAGACAGAACCGGCCTTAATAAAAAACGCAGATGCTCAATTTTATATCTAAAGGAGGGTTCCTCCGCTGAAGGAGGTTTAGAAACTGAAGTCTTTGACTAAGAAAGTTCACCCTCTGAAGCTACAGAGGTTAACTCATCCTCGGATAGTTGGGATATAGTAGCTAAATCCGACAGATATTTAGATGACTCTAGGTCAGGAGAACTATATTTAACCTTTCTCTCTCCAGATGGACTATTGAGCTGGGGGGAACTGCATGTGGAGCGGGTAATGTAGAAAGGGTAGTAATTTCTCAGGACTCAGATTCCTGAGAAGTGGACGGCTCAGAAGGGCTAATAGCGCTATGAGTATTAGCAGGCTTCTCTCCCTTCTTAGACTTTAGAACAGTGTTTAGGCAAATGGAACAAAATTGAGCAGGCGGGCAAACCACAGCCTCCTCACAATATAAACAGGAATTATTAATCAGTACAGAAGGAGCGGAACCTTCTAATGTATTATCAGAGTCCTACATAGCTTTGTATGCATGTGGTGCGTAAGACAGGACTTCCCCTGCTATGAAAAAGGGCACTAAGCTATTATGAGCTGCGCCACCCTCCAAAACGAAAGTGAAACCTGTTTGTTCCAAGCCAAAAAACACACAATCTATGAGCCCCAAAAAACTCTCACATTAAGCAGATATAAACCGCCAAGCAGTTCAAATAATCTCCCTGAAGGAGATATTAACCCTTGATCCTATTGAGGTATAAAGGAAACACACTGTGACCCTGTATAGCGTTTTAAAGTGTGTATATATATATATATATATATATATACTGTAAATATATATATATATATATATATATATATATATATATAAGGTCTTACCCTCCAGGATCCATGCTGTGGAACAGGTACAGCCTCAAAAGTGTGACAGTCTTGCAGCAGCGCTTCTGACATGGACTTGCGTGTGTAACAGCAAGCAGTGAAACTCGTCAACACTGATTGCTCAGGAGCTGTTAGCAACAGTCTGGATGGGTTCACAGAAAAACTTTCCCTGCATCTCCAGACTCTAACTTTCATCAATACTCTCACTGAGAGGTTGACACGATTACTTACAACTCCAGTCCTTTCTTGAAGGGAACATACCCATTACAGGACTATCCAAATCTTCTTACACTTCTCTGCCACCTCCAATAGTGACGAAAGGGAAAGAATGATTGGGGGATATGGGAAGTGGGAGGGATATTTAAGCCTTTGGCAGGGGCGTCTTTGCCTCCTTCTGGTGGCCAGTTGTTGCATTTCCCAACAGTATGGAATGAAGTTGTGGACTATGGAAGGAAAGGCTATTACTTCAAATGGAGGATAATTTATTAATGTTTATTAAAAATATATATATATAAATAAATCTGTATGTTCAAAGTTATAGGCAGACAGGGATCTTAGGAATGCATATGTTAAAATAAATATATATGTGAAAAACCACTAATATAAAAATATATATAATTAGTATATAATATAAAAGCAGCTAAAACAATTTATATATATATATATATATATATATATATATATATATATATATATATATATGTGTGTGTGTGTGTGTGTGTGTAAAAACAGTCCATTTATAATTATATAAAGGTTAAAAATTAAATATTGAGAATTTGTGTTTATATTTATATAAAAGCCAATACACAAACAAAAAATAGAAGGTCTGTGGGTAAACTAGTATATATTTATACACTTGCATACATAAGAGATATGTTTTCTACATAAGCCTTCATTGTGAGCAGTCAGTGTATTGTAAAAATGATTTGGGTGGCATGTTTAAAAAAATGGGGGATGACATTTTTTCTTTCATGTTTTTTTTCATAAGAAAGCTGCCAAATCTATGTCCCTATTTAAACCATATGGTTCCCTGGTATTTAAATAGTGGATCCAATACGTTTCTCTCTTTCGTAATTGTAAGTGTCTTTCTGTTCCCCATGTCTTTGGTATCTATTCGATTGCTTTTATTGTAAAGTCATGTGGGTTCTTTTTTTGAAATTCCTCAAAATGTCTACTGAGCCCATACTCAAACGTCTCTCCTATATTTTTAACCGTGGCCGGACTTTTAGCCGATGGACACTTGGCCGACGGACATTTGGCCGAAACACAAGTGGCTGTCACATAACAGTCCAGCCACGAGATAGATAGATTTGATAGATAGATAGATACATAGATTAGATAGATAGATCAATAGATGCAATAGATACATTTGATAGATACGATAGATAGATTTGATAGATAAATAGATAGATTTGATAGATAGATAGTTTCCCAGACAGAGAATTACAAAACGTGCGGCCTGGCACCCATGGTAAGGTTCCCAGAGGCAGTTGCGGCGCCCAAGGCTCTGATTAGAACAGAGCACTCTGGAACGTATCTGCCCTCGGCTGAAATCGGAACATTCTTTAGCTTTCTGTCTATCGGCCAAATGTCCGTCTGCCAAATGTCCTTCTGCATTTTGTCAGAGCACCATTTTTAACATGTTCTAAAAGTCTTGTTTTGAGGATTCTTTTTGTTCTACCTATATATGTTTTTTTACAATTTCATTCAATCTTATAAACATCATATTAAGATTTGCAATTCATATATGTTTGAAAACGTTTCTTCGCTGAAGAAGGATTAGGACACAAGGAAGGAACAACAATTTCTTGATTAATGTTACGATTCAACACCACCTTTAGGGAGAAACCCTAGTTTAGTGCGTAAAACCGCCTTATCAGCATGAAAAACCAGATAAGGAGGATCACATTACAAAGCAGAAATCTCAGAAATTCTGCAGGCAGAGGCAATAGCCAACAAGAAAAGAACCTTCCAAGATAACAATTTAATGTAAACAGTATTTATAGGGGCATATCTATCAAGCTCCGTATGGAGCTTGAAGCCCTGTGTTTCTAGCGAGCTTACAGGCTCGCCAGAAACACCAGTTATGAAGCAGCGGTCTAAAGACAGCTGCTCCATAAACTGTCCGCCTGCTCTGATGAGACGGACAGACATCACCACAATTCAACCTGATCGAATACAATCGGGTTGATTGACACCCCCCTGCTAGCAGCCGTTCGGCCGCAAATCTGCAGGGGGCAGTGTTGCACCAGCAGTTCACAAGAGCTGCTGGTGCAATGCTGAATGCGGAGTGCGTGTTGTTCTCCGCATTCAGCAAGGTCTGTCGGACATGATCTACAATGTCGGATCATGTCCGACAGGCCTTTCATAAATAGGCCCCATAGGCTCAAACGGAGCCTGCTGCAAAACACTAAGAACAAGACTGATGCTTGAAGGTGGAGCCCCAGATCTAAACATTGGTCTGATTCTAACCAGAGCCTTAACAAAGGACTGCACATCTGGAAGCTCAGCCAATCTTTTGTGCAGTAACAAAGACAGGGCCGATATCTGGAGAAAAGATAAAATTCTGGCAACCTTACCCTTATGCCAGGAAAAGCCACGCTCTTCACACCAGTACAAGTAAGTCCTCCACACTTTATGGTAGATACAACTAGTAACTGACTTACGAGCTTGAACCAGAGTGTCAATAACGCTCTCAGAGAACCCTCTCTTGGCTAAGACTAAGCGTTAAATCTCCACGCAGTCAGCCTCAGAGAATCTAGATTTTGTTGAATGAAGGGACCCTGTCTCAGAAGATCTCTGCGACTCGGTAACCTCCACTGAGGAAATGAGGACATCCCCACCAGATCCACAAATCACGTCCTTCGTGGACACGACGGAGCAATCAGAATCCCAGATGCTCACTTCTGCTTGATGCGAGCCAACACACGAGGGAGAAACGGTAATAGTGGAAAAAAGATATACGAGTCTGAACCTCCATGGTACTGATAGGGCATCTATCAGTTCCGCCTGAGGTTCCTTTGACCTCAACCCGTACCTGGGTAGCTTGGTATTGAGGCGGGATGCCATGAGATCTATCTCCGGCATTCCCCACTTGCTGCATATCTCTGCAAACACCTTGTGGTGAAGAGACCATTCCCCTGGGTAACTGCCTGCTGAGGAAGTCCACTTCCCAGTTGTCCACACCCAGAATGTGGATAGCTGACAGCGTACATTTGTGAGTCTCAGCCCACTCTAGTATCTGAGATACTTCTCTCATCGCCAAGGAACTTCTCGTTCCCCATAATGGTTTATATAGGCAACCAAGGTTATATTGTCTGATTGGAATCTGATAAACTGGGACTAAACCAGAAGGGGCCAAGCCTTTAAAGCATTGAAGATTGCCCAGAGTTCCAAAATATTGATTGGAAGGGAGGAGATGGAATCTGGCAAAAGGAATAATGTCCATGCAGGACACCATGAGTCCGATTACCTCCATACACTGAGCCTCTGAGGGTCTTGAGGAGGCCTGGAGGGCAAGACATGCAGAAGTTAGCTTGCAACATCTCTGATCTGTGAGGAATATTCTCATGGATATGGTGTCTATCGTAGTTCCCAGAAAATTCACCCTTGTACTTGGAGTAAGAGAACTCTTTTCCAAGTTTATCTTTGATCCATGTGATCAAAGAAGACTGAGAAGGGACTCCGAATGTTCTTCCGCTAGACGAAAAGATGGAGCCTGTACCAAGATATCGTCCAGGTAAGGCGCTACTGCAATACCTTGTGTTCTGGCAACAGCTAGAAGAGCCCCCAGAACATTTGTAAATATCATTGGAGCAGTATCTAGGCCAAACGGAAGAGCTATGAACTGGTCCAGAAAAGCTAAAGAGCTATGGAAGTGCTGGTCCAGAAAAGCAAATCTCAGGAACTAAAAATGTTCCCTGTGAATTGGGATGTTAAGGTATGCATCTTTCAACTCTATTGTGGTCATTAACTGTCCATCCTGAACCAGAGGAAGCATTGACCGTATTGTCTACATCTTTAAAGAGGGAATACTCAGAAACTTGTTTAGGCACTTTAGGTCCAGAATTGGACGTAAAGTTCCCTCCTTCTTAAGAACCACGAAAAGGTTTGAATAAAACCCCAAACCTCTTTCTGCTGTAGGTACCATGGTAATTCCTCCTAGAGAGGAGAGATCCTGTATGCAAATTAAGAAGGCAGCCCTCTTTTCTGGTCTTGTAGACAAACTGGAGAAAGGAATCTGCCCCTGGGCGGATGAAACTTGAATCCTATTCTGTATCCTTGAGATACAACCTCCTGGACCCAAGGGCCCTGTACATCCTGGAATCAAGCGTCTGAAAAAAGAAACAGTCTGCCCCCTACTCGATTCGATCCCGGATCAGGGGCCGCCCCTTAATGCTGATTTTGTTCTTGGTGGGCTTCTTATTCTGTTTGGACTTATTCCAGGAGTGAGCTGGCTTCCAAGTACTCTTGGGCTACTCTGACTTGGAAGAGGACTGTTATGAAAATTAGACAGTTGCTGTCCCTTAGGCCTATTCTTCTTATCCTGCGGTAGGAAGGCAACTTTGCCTTCCGGTAACCGTAGAGATAATGGAGTCAAGCCCTTGACCAAATAAAATCTTCCCCTTGAAGGGAAGAGAAAGGAGTCTGGATTTAGAAGTCATATACACAGACCAAGACTTCAACCAGAGAGCCCGGCGGGATAGAACCGCAAAGCCAGCAGCCTTTGCATTTATGCGAATAATCTGCATATTTGCGTCACAGATGAAGGAGTTAGCCATTATCAGTGCTTTAATTCTCTCATGAATATCCTCAAGGGTAGTCTCCATGTCAATGAGCTCTGACAGAGAGTCGCACCAGTAGGTAGCTGCTCTAGCAATCGTGGCTACAGCTGCCGCCGGTTGAAATAAAAACCCTGTATGCTAAAACATCTTCCTCAGAAAAGTTTCCATTTTCTTATCCATAGGCTCTCTAAAAGAAGAAATATCCTCCAGAGGGATAGTAGTATGCTTAGCTAGTGTAGAGATAGCGCCATCCACCTTAGGGAACCGGGAATCATTTTTTAAAAGTAGACAAGGGGGAAAAAGAAGTTCCTACTCTTTCCCATTAGTTACTAATAATGTTCGTCATCTTAACTGGCACAGGAAGAGTCAGAGGGACCTTCCTATCTTCATAAACCCTGTCTAATTTAGGGATCTTAGGTTCCTTAGGGAGTGTAGCCTCTGGAACCTCAAGTGTAGACAGAACCTCCTTTAATAAAAAACGCAGATGCTCAATTTTAAATCTAAAGGAGGGTTCATCCGGTGAAGAAAGTTTAAAAAATGAAGTCACCCTCTAAAGTTACAGAGGTTATGTAGTGTGTGTGTGTGTATCTGTATGTATAAGTATATGCTGTGTAGTGTGTGTATCTGCATGTATAAGTGTAAGTTATGTAGTGTGTGTGTATCTGCATGTATAAGTGTATGCTGTATAGTTTGTGTGTATCTGCATGTATAACTGTAAGCTATGTAGTTTGTGTATTGTATCTGTATATATAAGTGTATGCTGTTTAGTGTGTGTATCTGCATGTATAAGTGTATGCTATGTAGTGTGTGTGTGTATCTGCATGTATAAGTGTATGCTATGTAGTGTGTGTGTGTGTATCTGCATGTATAAGTGTAAGCTATGTAGTGTGTATCTGCATGTATAAGTGTAAGCTATGTAGTGTGTGTGTGTGTGTATCTGCATGTATAAGTGTATGCAATGTAGTGTTTGTGTGTGTGTATCTGCATGTATAAGTGTATGCAATGTAGTGTTTGTGTGTGTGTATCTACATGTGTAAGTGTATGCTATGTAGTGTGCTTTCCTGTGTATTTGAGTGTGTAAACATGTATATGTGTAGCTTCTGTTACTGTGCATTTTTGTTGACTTTAAAGGACAGAATCTAGTATATTAATGGAGAATGCAGAGAGCAGTTTTAAAGAATCTATTATTAAATGTCTAATTAAGATAAAAATATTTAGCACTGTCTCTGCAAAGGCTAATTAAATGCAGAGTTTACATAGCTATACCAGTGGTTTGAGCTTTTGATCGATTTGCTGCCTAAAAGTATTAAAAGATATGACTTTATTTAGAATTTTATTTATATTACTTTGGTCTTATGATTTTTTTAAGCCCCATCCCTGCTCCTGGCCATCACATATCACACTTTTGTCGTGGGGGGAGGGTATGTGTATGTATATATATATATATATATATATATATATATATATATATATATATATATATATATATATAGTCCTCGTTGAAGAAAAGGCACTCACTGGTCTTTAGAGCACAATATGCAAAAACTTTAATTCCTCTTAAAAAGACATCAAATAACGATCATAACGTTTCGGTGTTGTTTCAACACCTTTGTCAAATGTTGCCAAGCATCAAAATCACGGAATACACATATCCCCAAAAAAGAATTGCTAACACCATACCCCAACTACCCACCTTATATACACATTTTAAAAAGCCCGGTCGCCACATCGCATCCATCTTCAATGACATCATCACGCTGAAGCGTGAGCGTGACGCGTCATCGCGATTCGATTGGCTGAGGGTTACCATAGTAACCGCATACACAAAGCATACAGAATAGACACGCAATCACGTATGACAAAGTGTCAGTCAAAAAGAAGGTGCTTCAACAAGGAACAATCAGATAAGGCACAATAGTGCTCCAACATCAGAAAATCAACAAAACCATTCCTTATGAAAAAACACTATCCATATGTCAAACATGAAAATGCGGACCTGTCACCAGTGATTAAAATCAAATTTCATTTTGTTACATAAACTCTGCATTCCCATTGCAACTATATATCTGTACATGGCATGGTATGAGCAGCAAGCCATGAAACCATTCACGCATACCCACATCAGGTACTATGTGCGTTACATAGATGACGTGTTCCTGGTGGGGGGGAATGAAGATGAGTTAAAGCAATGGGTGTCATGTTTGAACTCCATGGACTGTCCCATTAGATTTAAACTTGACTATAGTGACACAGTAATTCATTTTTTGGATCTCAATATCTTTAAAGTTAAAGGTGAGGAGTGTTGTACGTTTGGTACTTCACTATATACAAAGTTAACAGATCGTAATTCACTGTTGGAAGCAAGGAGTTTCCACCCTAGACATCAGAAAATGGGTATAGTTACAGCTCAGCTCACCAGGGTCATCCGCAACAACAGTGATGTACCCACTATGTTGGAACAATTGAATGAGATGTTGATGAAGTTGACAAGGAGGGGTTATGAAGGTGCGATGGTCCGAGACACAAGACAGAGGTTACTGGAAGGCACTATGAAGAATAATACAAAAGCAAAAAAAGAGTTAACACCACAGCTGAACTTCATAAACACATATACGCCAATGAGTCGAGAGCTGACAAGATCTGTACACCAACATTGGGCTATCTTAGCGACGGATACTATGCTCCCTTTCCAGGGGACCAAGCCACCACATATGGTACATAGGCGGTCAGATAATCTGCGAGATCTACTGGTAAAAACGGATCCAGTGGGATGTTACCAAAGTGAAACTTGGCTAAAATCTTCGAGCAAAGTATGTTTCACATGTGGAAATTACATGACATGCAATAGCATGATGAGGGGCAAAACGTTTCAACATCCTCACACTAATCAACGCTATACCATCCGCCATCAACTAACTTGTACCAGTACACATGTTATATACATGCTGATTTGCCCGTGTTCCCTGGTATATATTGGGAAAACAATCACAAGCTTCAGAGATAGGATGGTGAATCATCGTTGTGCCATCCGGGAAGCCTTGAAAATAGGAGATTCAGAACAGCCGGTGGCACGCCATTTTGCACACTGTAAACATAGTGTCTCCAGTATGAGAACTATGGTAATTGATCATATGCCGCCACTATCCAGAGGAGGCAATAGAGCAAAACGACTTCTCCAAAGGGAGACAAAGTGGATTCATACGCTTGACACCTTAATACCTAGGGGACTCAATACTTACCTCGATTTCGGACCATTTTACACAAAATAACCCATAGACTGACTATACATTTATACTATTTAACCACTCCGATATGCACCAGCCTACAAAAGGATCCTACATGAATTTTCATTCTAGTGGGTACACACGGGTTTCTATTCATATAACAAGAGGCATGAAGGAATAGGTTAAATTTATATATGGTATATTATTTGTATATAACGGAGTAATTTGTGCTATCCTGAAGGGTTAATTGGTGAATACAAAGTATGATGATTGTTCTGTATATAGTTGCAATGGGAATGCAGAGTTTATGTAACAAAATGAAATTTGATTTTAATCACTGGTGACTGGTGTGCTATCCTGAAGGGTTAATTGGTGAATACAAAGTATGATGATTGTTCTGTATATAGTTGCAATGGGAATGCAGAGTTTATGTAACAAAATGAAATTTGATTTTAATCACTGGTGACAGGTCCGCATTTTCATGTTTGACATATGGATAGTGTTTTTTCATAAGGAATGGTTTTGTTGATTTTCTGATGTTGGAGCACTATTGTGCCTTATCTGATTGTTCCTTGTTGAAGCACCTTCTTTTTGACTTTATGTCATACGTGATTGCGGGTCTATTCTGTATGCTTTGTGCATGCGGTTACTATGGTAACTCTCAGCCAATCGAATCACGATGACGCTTCATGCTCACGCTTCAGCGTGATAACGTCATCGAGGATGGATGCGATGTGGCGACCGGGCTTTTTAAAATGTGTATATAAGGTGGGTAGTTGGGGTATGGTGTTAGCAATTCTTTTTTGGGGATATGTGTATTACGTGATTTTGATGCTTGGCAACATTTGACAAAGGTGTTGAAACAACAACAAAACGTTATGATCGTTATTTGATGTCATTTTAAGAAAAAAAATTAAAGTTTTTGCATATTGTGCTATAAAGACCAGTAAGTTCCTTTTCTTCAACAATTAAGAAGTGCACCCGGGCGGCTGTGGTATATTGTAAGACTGTTTTATATATATATATATATATATATATATATATATATATATATATATATATATATATATATATATAAACTCTGCTACATACTTTCATTATTTATTTTATTCCCTTTTCCTATAATTCCATTCTGAAATTGTGAGCATTTGCAGTTCCTTTTTGAAATGGAAGTGCAGAACACTGCTCTATTCCACACAGCCATTGGCTGCACACACTAGTGACCTATTTATAATTGTCCCTAATTGGCTCGCAGCAGGGAAGGTAGCCTAAGTTACAACATGGCAGCTCCAACTGTTTCATAGACACCATGGTGCCGATTTATCATGTGTCTGGCGGATATGATCCGCTGTAGCGATTATGTCCGTCAGACATCGATAAATGCTGACAGCATACGCTGTCTGCATTTATCATTGCACAAGCAGTTCTGGTGAACTGCTTGTGCAATGGTACCCCCTGCAGATTTACGGCCAATCGGCCGCTAGCAGGGGGTGCACTGTCAATCAACCCGATCGTATGAGATTGGGCCGATTGTTGTCCGCCGCCTCAGAGGCTGCGGATGAGTTAAGGAGCATTGGTCTTAAGACCGCTGCTTCTTAACTCCTGTTTCCTGCGAGCCTGAAGGCTCGCGTGGAAACAGGTGTATTTGGCCCAATTCGGGCCATGATAAATCAGCCCCTAAAACTTTACACTTATTTTGTTAATATTTAAACAACTAATAAAAAAATATTCTCAGACTAGTGTTTTCTTTGACTGCATCATTCTATTTATTATTTATTTAGAGTTCTATGTCCCTTTAACAGGAAAGGTTACATAATCCAACCCACCAAAATGTTTCCAATCACTGTAATTTTGTTTATCAACTTTCTGCACATTTTGTAATACACAGATAATAAATGTTTCAGCTCTAAACAATATTGATTTTAATAGGAAATAGTGTTGAGCTGCTGCCTTCTCAGTTTACACTCATTTTCATATAACTGCATGTAATAGACACTACTATAAAGAATAAGATGCACAGATACCGATATAAAAATACAGTATAAAACTGTTTAAAAACTTACTTAGAAGCTCTCAGTTTAGCTCTGTTGAAACGGTAGCTGGAAAGCCCACTGCAAGTGGGAAATAAGACACTCCCCCCTCCCCCTTATTTTGCATATGAAAAGACCCTTTACACAAACAGGAGCAAGCTGGAGAAGGTAGCTGACAGTATTCTCATAAAACTTTGGGGCTTGGTTAGGAGTCTGAAAATCAGAGCAATGTTATTAAACAATAAGCAAAACTATACATTTTTTAAAAAAAACCTGTATGGGCTATATAAATAGAGACAAAACACATTTATGCAAAGAAAAAATGAGTGTATAATGTCTCTTTAAGTAATACATTAATTGAAATAGTGGATTTAAACAAAATAAACAGCTTTATCACACCAAATCATCCTGGAGATTATGACTGTATATACTATAAAATGTTTAAATAAATTATCTTTGTTTTCTTCTGTTGTAGAAACAAAAATATTCCCCGGCTGCAAAGTATCACAATGTCCTCTCCCAAAATAAACCTTAGTGTAACTTTATCCAAATATGAAAACTTTATTAGTGTCAGTCTTAACAGTTGCATTTCTGTTTTGTCAATGGTCTTTTTTTTTTAATGGGCACAGTGTAATGAAACCGTTAAAGGGACAGGGCATTGTACTTTCCGATTTACTTTTATCATCAATTTTGCTTTGTTCTCTTGGTATTCTTAGTTGAAAGCTAAACCTAGGTAGGCTTATATGCTAATTTCTTAGCCCTTTAAGGCAGCCTCTTATCTGTATGCATTGTGATAGTTTTTCACAACTAGAGGGCATAAGTTCATGTATGCCATATAGATAACATTGTGCTCACGCCCTAGAAGTTATCTAGGAGTCAGCACTGATTGACTAAAATACAAGTCTGTCAAAAGAACTGAGATAAGGGGGGGCAGTCTGCAGAGGCTTAGCTACAAGGTAATCAAATAGGTAAAAAGTATATTTATATAACCGTGTTGGTTATCAAAACTGGGAAATGGGTAAAAAAAGAGATTATCTTTTTAAACAATAACTATTCTGGTGTAGACTCTTTTACTGATTACTTTTTAGATTGAAAATACATATTTCAAAGTTTTTAGTTAAACTCTTATGACATTTTAATGAGATTTAAAACAGAGGGTACTTAATTTTAAATTTACAGTAAAGTGCATCATATCAGTGGGTATTTAGCAGAAACATATGTAGAGATAAAACACTTTGGTGCATCTTTGCAACACAACAATCTGCTGGGTAATGGTTGATATAATGAATTTGCAATGTGCAATGAAAATTACTGTTCTATGCATCTTATTGCCATTTAGTCACCAGACAATAAATCAATATTTCAACTTCTAGGTCACTAATAATTGAGCATTAAACAAAATCAAAGAACATGCAATAAAACTGAAGTTGACTTTAAAATAAGCAGTAGATTTTTTTTTCTGGCAAATTTAATTTTTCTTAAATTTTCCTGGCCACAGAATCGTCTCATAGTCATCAGCCAATCACAGACTTATATAAACTATGAATGTCTGCACATGCTCAGTAGGAGATGATGCCCCAGGAAGTGTGCACATAAACTGTGCACAATTTCATAATGGAAGTCAACTGAAAACTTTCTTTATTAAAAAATGGCATGCTCTACCTGATTCATGAAAGCTTAAAGGGACACTGAACCCAATTTTTTTCTTTCTGGATTCAGATAGAGCATGCAATTTTAAGCAACTTTCTAATTTACTCCTATTATCAATTTTTCTTCGTTCTCTCGCTATCTTTATTTGAAAAAGAAGGCATCTAAGCTTTTTTATTAGTTCAGGACTCTGGGCAGCACTTTTTTATTGGTGGATGAATTTATCCACCAATCAGCATGAACAACCCAGGTTGTTCACCAAAAATGGGCCGGCATCTAAACTTACATTCTTGCATTTCAAATAAAGATGCCAAGAGATTCAGAGAATGTAGAAAATTTGATAATAGGAGTAAATTAGAAAGTTGCTTAAAATTGCATGCTCTATCTGAATCATGAAAGAAAAAATTTGGGTTCAGTGTCCCTTTAATTTTGAGTTTACTGTCCTTTTTTCAAAGGGATATGAAACCCAACATTTTTCTTTGATGATTCAGATAAAGCATGCAAAATTAAACAACTTTCTAATGTTAGTATCTTTTGTTGAAAAGCAGGGACATATGATTAGGAGCCGGACCATTTCTGGAGCACTATATGGCAGCACTTTTGCAAGAATGTTATCCCTTTGCAAGAGCAATAGATGACAGCACAATTTCCTGCCATATAGTGCCCCAGATGCCTAACTAGGTATCTCTTCAACACAGAATATCATGGGAACTAAACAAATTTGATTATAGAAGTAAACTTGTTTTAAATAGCAATCAAAGAAATATTATATCATTAAAGGGCCATAATACCCAAATGTTGAAACACTTGAAAGTGATGCAGCTAGATGTAAAAAGCTGACTAGAAAATATCACCTGAACATCTCTATGTAAAAAAGAAAGATATTTTACCTCAAAAGTTCCTCAGTAGCCACATCTCATTGTAAAGGACTTCTAAGCAGCAAATCAGTATGTCTGTTCCAGGACAGCGGAAGGAGCGAGCTTACGTGCACACTCATCTTATTTCCCTATTCAGTTTAAGGAAGTTTACTATGAAATCTCATGAGAGTTAAGTGAAATCTCATGAGATCACAGTAAAACAGTTCATGACCTCAGCACTGCTGATGCTGATTGGCTGCTGTTCATTTCTTCTTTTTTTATTTTTTTACCTGCAGCTGAGCAGCAGCTGAGTATAACTTTTTACACAGAACTTACTCTGGTGAGCTGAGGAAATTGTGAGGTAAAATATCTTCCTTTTTTACATAGAGATGCTCAGGTGATATTTTCCTGTCAGCTTTTTACAGTTATACTGCATCAGTTTCAAGTGATTTAGCATATGAGTTTTATGTCCCTTTAACTCTTTTAAAACATTTCCCTTCTAATCAATTGTCCTTTGGTGATTTTACTTTTAAGACAAAGATACTTGATTTTTTTTTTACAAATTTTATTTTAGTAAACAATGTCTAGGGTATTTCATTGTGAAAATAGATACATACTAAGAAATAAAGCAAATTATGGATAATCTAATCATCATGAAATTCCAAACATATCTGGCAGTTTAGAATCAAAGATGCTTTAACCAAAAATAAAATGAAAAAGTACAATTTAAGTCCCTTTAGAAAAGATAATAAATTATAAATAGCTTTATTCATTTTGTTTTCTGTGAGAAAACCACATTTGAATTGATAATGTAATTGTTTACAAATAATGTTATTTTATGGGAGGATTTATTCAACTGAAGTTGCAGTATAAGTCACTGATTTGTGTGGGAAACATTGTCTATAGCCAACAAAGATAAAGATAGAGGTGTAGGGAGGATTCATTTGCAAACATCTGCTTTTCTCTCAGTGATATAACATTACGTAGACCAGCAAGGGGAAAATTGTGCTGAAATAATTTTACTTTCAGAGTAATGGTTCATGGAAAGCTATTTCTTATTGTGGTTATATGCTATTTTTTTCAGACTTCTATAGATTGGTTTTAGAACATTGGGAAGTTCCCTTGTTAACCAATGATAAATGCATTATAAGTTCTTCACACACACATGCTTTCTCTTTAAAGGGTCAGTCTACTCTAAAATTGTTATTGTTTAAAAAGATAGATAATCCCTTTATTACCCATTCCCCAGTTTTGCACAGTCAAGGTGGTTATATTAATATACTTTTTACCTCTGTGATTGATTACCTTGTATCTAAGCCTCTTCTGAGAGCCCCCTGAACACATGGCTATTTATTTATTTATATCTATTGACTTGCATTTTAGCCAATTAGTGCTGTGTCCTGCACAACTCCACGGGAGAGAGCACAATGTTATCTATATGGCCCACATGGATTAGCAGTCTCTTGTGAAAAGCTAATAAAAAAGCATGTGATAAGAGGCTGTCTGTAGTGGCTTAGAAACAGGCAGAAATTTAGAGGTTTAAATGTTATAAATTATATTAATATATCAATGTTGGTTGTGCAAAGCTGGGGAATGGGTAGTAAAGGAGTTGTCTATCTTTTTAAACAGTAACAATTTTGGTGTAGACTGTCCCTTTGAACTTCTCTTAAGAAATATGTTTTCATACAAAGTTCCCATTATATTTAAAAGTGTTTTTTCAAGTGCATTATATATTCTTGCTTCCTATGGTCAGTGCTAAGCTGGATTTAATATTTTTCTGATTTTTACTATTTTTAACAAAAAGGTAGTTGAGTGCTAGCGACGGCTCTGAGCCGTCGTTAGCACTCAAGGGGTTAAAGGGACATGAGGCACTTTAAAAACCTAAAAAAAAGGGCTCAACCAGGAGCAAACAACAGTTCAGTAGCTTGTTTTCTGATAAGTCACCACCCGGTAGCAGTCTCTTTTAGCCAAGTTGTACATTTCACGTAGGTGAACTTTCCAGAAGCATCTCAGTCTGATGCCATTTGAACCGCATGGTCCAGCCTCAAAATCCCAGGCAATCCACCTCTCACCAAGAAATATGGCAACCCCAGATGACCATTTCAGCTTTATTTGGGTCTCATCAGTGAGGTGCAGCCATATCTCTGAAGTCCCATTGAGGAGGCAGTCCACATATAAATTTATAATAGACCATTATTATAATTATAATTTATTTGTCTGATTATACTAAGTGGCTTTAGTCCATATATTTGTGTCACAATGAGCTAAAAATTCTTGCAAAACTGCTGCCATAAAGAGCTGAAGACACAAGCAGACTCCTGAGCTTACTTTCCTGCTTTTCAACAAGAAATACCAAGAACAATTTGATAGCTGTTAAAAATCACATGCATACAGTATAAATCAGAATAAAAACACACCACACATGCAAAAAAGAAAAAAAAAGCTGTGAAATTCATACTTAAAATTTAAAGCATATTATTTTCCTGATGATAAAATTAGTTTCCCTGTCTAGTGGTCTAAACAGGGGCATTCCATGGGTATAGCTGACATTTTTTTCCACCAGGTCTGGTGTATTCTGTAAACATTTTCCCTCTGCAGATTTTTTTTCTTCACCTGAAAGGTGGCAAGATTGTTTTAAAATACACAAAACAATGGATTCTTAGTCAAACTCTAAAAGTTTTTTTTTAATTTAATATATAAATGGAAAGAAATCTAAGAAGGAAAATCTAGGTACATAAAAATGTTTGAAGGGTAGCATGATTAACAGTGACAGGGAGAAGGCTGGGGTACTAAACATTTCTTTTCTGCGGTATACACAAGACAGGAACCAATGGACGATACTTTGAAACAAACTAGAACATGCCAGCCCATATCATTAACTAGGTTATCTCTAGAGGATATCAGGAAAAATATGGATAATATTAAGTTAAATAAAACTCCAGGTCCAGATGGAATACACCCAGGGGTTTTAAGGGAATTTAGCACTGCTATAGACAAACCTCTACTCTACTCTTAATTTACCAGGTTTATTATCCTCTGGCATTTTACTCCAGGATGGAATCCGGACTTGATGTGTATTGCTATGCTCTGCAATAAAATAGAGTTGTACCATTATTGCTGTGTCCTGCATATGTCCTACATCTCATGACATGGTGTCAGAAGTTCTGGACCTGCCGCTTCTGTTCTTGATCGATTGCAATGTCAAAGTTTACCCCACCTGAGCCTTTTGACTTCTCTCAGCCTGCAGCTTGGCCCACATGGCGTCAGCGGTTTCAGCACTTCAGGATTGAATCCAAACTGAACAAGGAGAGTGGTGAAGTACAAGTTGATTCTCTTTTATACTCTATGGGGAAAGATGTGGAGCCAGTGTTCAATGCTTTTACTTTCCAAGAAGGGGAAGAATTTAACTTTGATATAGTTATGGATAAACTCAGTGCCCACTTTGTGCCCAAAAGAAATGCGATTCATGAGAGAGCTTGTTTTCACAAACGTAATCAGCGTGTGGGAGAATCTGTGGAGTCATTTGTGCGCAGCCTGTATGAACTAGCTGAATTCTGTGAGTTTGGTGTTGCTAAGAAGAGCAAATCAGAGACAGAATAGTTTATTGGAATTGCAGATACTGAAGTCTCACTGAAGCTGCAGTTAGAGCCTGATTTAACATTAGATGGGGCTATTAGGATGGCCCGCCAGAGTGAACTGGTGAAAAGCAAAGTGCTGATCTGAGGTCTGAGAGTATTGTGGATGAAGTGCAACAGTCTAGGAAAAATGCTAGTGAAAGGCACAGTGTGAGCGGTAGATCTAAAGTACTGAAAGGCCTAGAAATGGATGGGCGCAAACATGCCCGATGCACGCGGTGCTACCGTGCTCATGATCAGAGTGTTATATGCCCGGCCAGGGATAAAAGATGCAGAAAATGTAACAGAATGGGCCATTTTGAAGTGGTGTGTAGAACTGAACTACATTAAGGAGATGCAGGTGGACGGTGACCAGGAGGGTCAGGAAGTGTCTTTTGTGGGGTCCGTTGTGGAAATGGCCAAGCTCAGAGGAAGATTGGTAAAGTTACTTTTACTGTAATGGGAGACAAAGTTGATTTTAAGATTGACACAGGAGCAGATATTACTGTAATGTCTTTTGCTGAATTTATGAAACTGCCTCGACAGCCCCAGCTGGCGAAGGTTACTACAAATGTCCATAGTCCTGGTGGCGCATTGATTGTGCGGGGAAAATTTCTTGCAGCTGTGAGGTACAAGCAAAGAAAGTTCACCATGTGGGTGCATGTGATTCGAGGTCAGTGTGTTAACAATTTATTGAGCAGAAAAGCAGCCTGTGACTTGGGCCTCGTGGCCAGAGTGGAATGAGATTTCCTGAAGATATGTTTGGTGAATTGGGCCTACTGAATTGCAAACACAGTCCGTATAGCACTTAAAAAGTGATGCAGTCCCATACAGTATTTCTACTCCTCGTAGAATTCCGTTCCCGCTCATGCCTCAAGTGGAGAAAGAGCTTATGCGCATGAAGTCTATGGGGGTTATTGAAGAGGTTGTTGAAGCGACTGATTGGTGTGCCCCCATTGTTCCAGTTGCAAAGAAAAACGGAAAGGTGTGCATCTGTGTGGACCTGAAAAGTTTGAATGAGGCGGTGAAGAGAGAGAGATTTGTGCTGCCGACATTAGAAGATATAGCTCCGAAGTTGGCTGGGGCGAAGTTCTTTTCCACATTAGACGCTTCTAGCGGCTTTTGGCAGATCCCCCTGGATCCAGAGTTGCTTAAGAAAGATGTTGCCTGGGTCTGGGGACCTTCACAAGAAAAAGCTTTCCTGCATGCCAAGTCCCTGCTGGGGTCTGCCCCAGTGCTGGGGTTCTACGACCCTTCAAAGAAGACTGTGGTTAGTGCCGATGCAAGCAGTTATGGGTTGGGGGCTGCACTCCTGCAGCTGAACGAAAATAAACTACAGCCCATCGCCTTCCAGCGCTATCTAGTGGGTTTGGAGAAATTTAGTCTGGAAACTGACCACAAACCGCTAGTCCCTCTAATCAACTCTTATGACATTGACAAAACACCCTTGAGATGCCAGAGACTTTTAATGAGACTGCTCAGGTTCAATGTTCAGGCAGTGCATGTGCCGGGGAAACAACTGGTTGTGGCGGATACACTATCCAGGCTCCTGCTGGCTGCTGCTGAAGAATCCTCCACAGAATCGGATGTGAAAGTGTATGTTGATTCAGTTCTGGCCTCTAAGTCCATTTCTTCAAGGAAACTGGAAGAGATAAAGAAAGAGACATATTTGGACACAGATCTGCAAGAAGTTATAAGGTACATAAAAGAAGGCTGGCCCGAGAGCCGGGCAGCCTGGATGTCTTTAAATGCTTACAAGCCAGAGAGGTCGCAGCTCACGGAGCTGGAGGGGTTGGTGCTGTTCCAAGACCGCATTGTAATTCCTGTCAGTATGAGGAAGGAGATGTTAAACAGGATTCACGATGGCCACTTAGGCATTACAAAGTGCAGAGAAAGGGCAGCTACAGCTGAGTGGTGGCCTGGGATCAGCTCCGACATTGCAAATCACGTGTCTAAATGTGCCTTTTGCCGGGAACGCCGGCCGACTCAGAGAAGGAGCCCTTGATGTCTTACTCCGCTGCCTGCGGGGGCTGTGGCAGAAAATAGCTGCTGATTTGTGCGAACTGCACAGGAAAAAGTTCCTTGTAGTGATCGACTACTATTCCAGGTATTTGGAGATTGCACCCCTGAATGATATCACAAGTCAGGCCGTTATCATTCGCCTGAAGAGCTTGTTCGCCCACTGGGGCATTCCAATGGAGCTAGTGAGTGATAATGGTATGCAATTCGCTTCTACAGAGTTCAGTGCTTTCAGCAGGGAGTATGATTTTGTACATTCCACGTCAAGTCCACATTATCCGAAGGCCAACGCAATGGCTGAAAGGGCAGTTTCAAACAACAAAATTCATTCTAAAGCAATCTGAGCCGTACCTAGCCCTCTTGTCATACAGGGCGACGCCCATTCAAGCCACCGGGTTCAGCCCGGCACAGCTGATGCTAGGACGCCAGATTCGCACCACTTTACCCTCAGTGGGTGTCTTCAAGCCGCCTGGCCCTGTTCCTCGGGACGAAGTCCTTAGGAGGGATGAAGAGGCCAAAAAGGGTTATCGTTTCTTCTACGACAGGAGACATTCTGTCAGGCCCTTACAGGAACTTAAAGCGGGCCAAAGTGTCAGAATTAAACTGGATGATGAGAAGAAATGGAAGATGCCTGCTACGGTAGTTGGCCACTCTCCAGAACCAAGGTCTTATACAGTCCTTACGGAGGGAGGGACGGTTACACGCCGTAACCGAAGACATCTTCAGTCTGTACCTGAGAGTCTGGAACTGGATGCCTCAGTACCACCGCCGGTGGGATCCCCTGTTCTAAGAGAGGTGCCTTCCCCTCAGCAAGACCACAACGGGGATATATCTTTGCCTCCAGCGGACTCTTGTTCACCATCTTCTGTATCAGAAGACAGTTCATGCAAAGTTACATCAAGCGGAAGAGTGGTGAAACTTCCGGCCCGATATAGGGACTGACTTTAGCTAGAACAGTGACCGGAAGTATGGGCAGAATAATCCCATGTAATTTATTTGTTCATGTTTTCTAACCTATTTGTTTATATAATGTTCAAAAACAAAAATGTTGTTGTATACTCTGTTTGTGTACCTTGTTATTTGTTATATACAAATGTATGCTTCGCCTTTGAAAAAGGGGAAGATGTGATGAGAGCAGGATGTGATGTCACTAGTTTGTGGGCGGGGCTTAGGTCCGGTGTCTGTGTAGCAGTTAGTTTAGTACAATCAACCTGACTAGATGTGTATTGCTATGCTCTGCAATAAAATAGAGTTGTACCATTATAGCTGTGTCCTGCATATGTCCTGCATCTCATGACAAAGGGGAATAAGTTGACATCATATACTTGGATTTTGCAAAGGCTTTTGATCCAGTGAGATTATTGTTCAAAAATAAGGGACTGGGAATAGCTGAAAATGTTAGCTCATGGTTAAATAACTGAATAAAAGACAGGTAGCAATGAGTAGTAGTAAATTAATCATAATCAGATTAGACAATGGAAATGCGCGGAGTCCTAAAGGGGTCAGTACTGGTTCTTTTTAATATTTTTTATTAATGATTTGGAGCAAGGATTAAATAGCAGAATTTATATTTTTGCAGATGATACAAAAGTTGTGTAAGGTCAGTACAATATGAAATTGCTTTGCAAGGGTATTAACAAAAATTGGAAGAATGGGCTGGTAAATGGAAAATGAGATTTAATACTGAAAAAATTAAGGTTACACATTTTTGAAGTAAAATAAGTAGCTAACCTATCATTTAAATTGGACTAGATTTAGCAAAGCAGAGGAGAAAAGGGATTTTGGCATACTTACAGATAAGCTAAAAATGGGTGTGCAATGCTGGGTAGTGGCTTTTAAGGCTAATAAGGTACTAGCATGTATTAAAAGGGACATTGATGCAAGGGAGGAAAGCATAATTCTGTCACTATATAAATCCCTGGTAAGACCTCACCTTGAGTATGGAGTGCAGTTCTGGCGACCAATCTAAAAAAAAAAACATTGCAAAGATAAGAACAGTTTAGAGAAGGGCCACAAAACTAATATGGGATTGGAGAATTTAAACTACAGGGAGTGCAGAATTATTAGGCAAATGAGTATTTTGACCACATCATCCTCTTTATGCATGTTGTCTTACTCCAAGCTGTATAGGCTCGAAAGCCTACTACCAATTAAGCATATTAGGTGATGTGCATCTCTGTAATGAGAAGGGGTGTGGTCTAATGACATCAACACCCAATATCAGGTGTGCATAATTATTAGGCAACTTCCTTTCCTTTGGCAAATGGGTCAAAAGAAGGACTTGACAGGCTCAGAAAAAGTAAAAAATAGTGAGATATCTTGCAGAGGGATGCAGCACTCTTAAAATTGCAAAGCTTCTGAAGCGTGATCATCGAACAATCAAGCGTTTCATTCAAAATAGTCAACAGGGTCGCAAGAAGCGTGTGGAAAAACCAAGGCGCAAAATAACTGCCCATGAACTGAGAAAAGTCAAGCGTGCAGCTGCCAAGATGCCACTTGCCACCAGTTTGGCCATATTTCAGAGCTGCAACATCACTGGAGTGCCCAAAAGCACAAGGTGTGCAATACTCAGAGACATGGCCAAGGTAAGAAAGGCTGAAAGACGACCACCACTGAACAAGACACACAAGCTGAAACGTCAAGACTGGTCCAAGAAATATCTCAAGACTGATTTTTCTAAGGTTTTATGGACTGATGAAATGAGAGTGAGTCTTGATGGGCCAGATGGATGGGCCCGTGGCTGGATTGGTAAAGGGGAGAGAGCTCCAGTCCGACTCAGACGCCAGCAAGGTGGAGGTGGAGTACTGGTTTGGGCTGGTATCATCAAAGATGAGCTTGTGGGGCCTTTTCGGGTTGAGGATGGAGTCAAGCTCAACTCCCAGTCCTACTGCCAGTTTCTGGAAGACACCTTCTTCAAGCAGTGGTACAGGAAGAAGTCTGCATCCTTCAAGAAAAACATGATTTTCATGAGGACAATGCTCCATCACACGCGTCCAAGTACTCCACAGCGTGGCTGGCAAGAAAGGGTATAAAAGAAGAAAATCTAATGACATGGCCTCCTTGTTCACCTGATCTGAACCCCATTGAGAACCTGTGGTCCATCATCAAATGTGAGATTTACAAGGAGGGAAAACAGTACACCTCTCTGAACAGTGTCTGGGAGGCTGTGGTTGCTGCTGCACGCAATGTTGATGGTGAACAGATCAAAACACTGACAGAATCCATGGATGGCAGGTTTTTGAGTGTCCTTGCAAAGAAAGGTGGCTATATTGGTCACTGATTTATTTTTGTTTTGTTTTTGAATGTCAGAAATGTATATTTGTGAATGTTGAGATGTTATATTGGTTTCACTGGTAAAAATAAATAATTGAAATGGGTATATATTTGTTTTTTGTTAAGTTGCCTAATAATTATGCACAGTAATAGTCACCTGCACACACAGATATCCCCCTAAAATAGCTATAACTAAAAACAAACTAAAAACTACTTCCAAAACTATTCAGCTTTGATATTAATGAGTTTTTTGGGTTCATTGAGAACATGGTTGTTGTTCAATAATAAAATTAATCCTCAAAAATACAACTTGCCTAATAATTCTGCACTCCCTGTATGAGGAGAGGTTAGCCAAACAAAAAGTGATATTATTACTTTACTTACAATTATATATATATATATATATATATATATATATATATATATATATATATATATATACTGTATAAATGAATATATATATATTCATACTCAAGGCCCATATACAAAGATGGCAGAAGTTCTGTTTATTCCAAGGAAATTGTTTGTAACAAGAGTTCAAAACTTAAGGCTGGGGGAAGGGAGATTTAAACTCTGACAAATTAAAGTTAATTTTGTTTTTTTTTGGTTTTCAGAAAAAATCTACTGCTCATTAAAAAAGTGCTATTGCCTTTTATTATGTCACTTATTCATTATGCATTTACAATTCAACTGTATTTAATGATCAGTACACTGTCCCTTTATTATTTTGACTTTTGCTAATCAAAACTTTGCTCATCATTCATCTCTATGAGGAGTTAGCATATTTCCATACATGATTCTAGTGCAATTATATTACCCACATTCTGACAAGTCCCTAATTTTATAAATAAAAGATAAAAAAATTGTTGGACTTTTAAGATTTATTGCGAAAATGATTGCCTTCCGCTTAGGCTTTAGTTGTTTTGTGGAAAACCGCTGTTCGTTGTCCAAATTATGGTCAATATTGAGCTCATTATGGTCTAATGTGGGCTGTGGACTATAGTAGAATTTTTTAGGGGTATTTACATGTAAAATGCCAAATATCAAAAGTCACTTGGATCTTGCACATGGAAATTGATTAATATCCTTTACCAACAGATGTATTTATCAAAATTTCAACCATAGGAATCAGCCAGCACATACCTAAAAGGAAAACATAATAATTTTCTTTAAACAGCCCCCCTTTGGAAATGAGCAACAGCTTATGCAGATGCTTTAACTTTGAGCATTGGCAATCAGATATACAAAGTCCCAAGGCTAAAGACATTTTTCATTACTGTAAAATGAGAAGTGCAATTTAATTTAGCTGTAACCAAATATCCAATTAATATTATATTAACATAGATCTGATTAAGCCACATGCCTGAATTATGAGCCACCTCTAAATCGTTGTAAATTCAGTGCTTGAAGCTATCGAGTTATCTTTAAGCTGTTTAGATTCTAAGCAACTTACATATAATTCGTTATTATTTGTATTTATGTTTGACTGGCAATACCATTATAGAGCTAATTTAAAATGCTAATGTTATCAGATCTGATTATCAATTTGGCTAAATTTGAGCAATTTTTGTCAGGCTGCCAATAACTAAAAACTAAGTAATTGGCTCAGAAATACTGGGCAACTCATTCGGTTGGCTCTTGTGTTTGTAAACACTTCTTTGTTAAAATAAAGAGCTCATTTTATTTGTAATCTAATAAAAAAAATTGATATTTAGAAGCAAACATTTTTTAACCCCAACATTTGACAGAAAGGTCTCAACACACAGCATAGCAATCAATTGGTTAAAATTATACACATGAATTGCTTACAATTGTATACATGTAAAATTGTATACAATTAAATAAAAACAACAGCAATGTTACATTTAACTCACTGTATTACTGTTTGCCTGTGTCCCTCTTTCAAATATTAAATCCTCCATCATCATGTATGGCTAAATACTGACAGAAATACACTACTACATTATTATTATTATTATTATTATTATTATTATTATTAATATCAGGTTATTTTCGAGTGCCAACAGGTTTCTGAAGCGCTATGAACATAGGTTGGTATATAAAAACAATTACAGGGATCAAATGGGTAGAGGGTCCTGCCGAGAGTTGCACTGTTGTAGTCGGCTCTTATGAAAGTGAACTACAAACAGCTGGGCTCATAGGCTTACATACTATGGGGTTTAAGGGCAGTGGAGATAGGAAGGTTAGTGTAGGTTGTATGCGTCCCTGAATAGTAGAGTCTTCAGGGAGCACTGGAAGCTTTTAAAACTAGGGGAGAGAGTTTCATAAGATGGGAGCCAGTCTGGAGAAATCTTATAAAATGTGAATGTGAGGAGGTAACAAGAGAGGAGGAGAGTAGGAGATCATGAGCGGAGCGAAGGGGACGTGAGGGAGAGTATCTGGAGTGAAGGTCTGAGATGTAGGGGGGGGAGCAATGCAATTGAGGGCTTTGTGTGTCAGAGTGAGAATTTTGTGTTAAATCCTCGAGGCAAGAGGAATCCAGTGAAGGGATTGGCAGAGAGGTGCGGCAGATGAAGAGTGACGTGTAAGGAAGAGAAGCCTGGCAGAGGTATTCATTATGGATTGTAAAGAAGTTAGGCAGCAGCTAGGGAGACCAGAGAGGATGGAGTTGCAGTAGTCAAGGTTGGAAAAGGGATGAGAGAGTGGATTAAAATCTTAGTTGTGTCTTGTGTAAGGAAATGTCTAATTTTTAGCGATGTTTTTAACGGTGGAAGTGGCAGGCTTTAGCCAAGGACTCGAATGTGTGGAGTGAAAATCTGAGTCAAGTGTGACCCCAAAACATGAGCATGTGAGGTTGGGTAATGATGGAGTTATCAACAGTTATAGAGACATGGGGGGTGGAGATTTTAAAGAAGCCTGGAAAATAAGGAACTCAGTTTTGGAGAGATTTTAGCTTGAGGTAGTGACCGAGGACATCCAAGATGAGATATGAGAGAGACCAGTGACACGGGTTAGGAAGTAAGGATGATACAGTAGTTCTGGTGCAGATAGGTAGATTTGGGTATCGTCGGCATACAAATGATAATGAAACCCCGTGGGTCTTTATTAAGGAACCTAATGAGGACATGGTAGATTGAGAAGAGAAGGGGACCGGAGGATACAGTCTTGCGGTGCCCCAACATAAAGACGTAACGGGGCAGAGGATGCCCCAGAGAAGGCTACACTAAAGGTATGGTTAGACAGATAGGAAGAGAATTAAGCGAGAGCTGTGTGGCAGATTCGAAGGATTGGAGGGTATGGAGCAAAAGAGGGTGGTCGACAGTATCAAAGGCTGCAGACAGATCAAGGAGGATAAGTAGGGAGAAGTGGCCTTTGGATTTTGCTGTAAGTAGGTCGTTGGTAACCTTAACAATTGCTGTCTCTGTTGAGTGAAGGGGGCGAAATTCAGATTGCAGTGGGTCAAGGAGGGAGTTTAATGTAAGGAAATGGGATAGATGTGCATATACTAGCTTTTCAAGAAGCTTTGAGGCAAGAGGGAGTAGGGAAATAGGGCGGTAATGGAATGGGGAGGTTGGATCGAGAGGTTTTTTGAGGATAGGTATGACTAATGCATGTTTAAGAGATGTGGGAACTATACCAGTGCTGAGGGAGAGGTTGAAGATGTGTGTGAGTATAGGGGTAAGGGTAGAAGAGAGGGAGGGAAGTAGTGGTGAGGGATGAGGGGACAGGTAGTGAGGTGAGAGGATAGTATAAGGGCAGAAACTTCTTCCTCTGTAGCAGGGGCAAAATAGCTAAATTTATGGCTATGTGGGTTTTGGATGATTGTGAGCTTTTGAGTATGTTGAGAGCTGATTTCTTTCTGATGGAGTCGATTTTGTTGTTGAAGTAGCTGGCAAAATCTAGAGCTGAGAAAAAAGTTGTGGTGGGTGGTGGGGGTGGTTGGAGAAGAGTATTGAATGTGGATAACAGACGTTTTGGGTTTGAAGAAAGAGTAGAGAGATAAGAGTAGAGAAGTAATGTTGCTTATATAGATTAAGGGCAGAATAGTAAGAGTTCAAGATGAACTTATAGTGAAGAAAGTCAGCAGAACTCCGAGAATTCCTCCAGTGTCGCTCAGCAGTATGGGAACATCTGCGTAGGTACCATGTCAGAGGAGTATGCCAGGGCTGAGGATGACTGTATGTTTTCCGAGCTATGGTAGGTGGGGCCAGATTATCAAGGACCGATGTAAGGGTGGTAGATTCATCAGGACAGGAAAAGGAGGGGATGGAAGAAAGAAGAGGTTCGAGAGAGCTAGCGAGCAGTTGCTGATCTAATGACTTGATACTTCTGTGAAGTTTAGTGTCAGGGGTAAAAGGATGGAGAGTTGTAGGGAGGGAGGTGATTTTACAAGTGAGGAGGTGGTGGTCAGAAAGAGGAAAAGGTGAGTTTGTGAAGTTTGAGATAGTGCATCGATAGCTGAAAATCAGATCAAGGGGGTGAACATCTTTGTGAGTGGGAGAGTCAGTCCATTGTGAAAGGCCGAAGGAGGAAGTGAGTTGCAGCAGTTGTTTTGCAGAGGAGGCAGTGGGATTATCAACAGGGAGGTTGAAGTCACCGACAATGAGGCCAGGGTATCTGAGGAAAGGAAGTAAAGTAATCATGTGGTAAAGTAATCTAGAAATAGAGTTGCGGAGCCAGGGGGCGGTATATGACTGCAACGCGTATAGAGAGGGGAGAGAATAAGCGAATCATGTGTGTTTCGAATGAAGAAAATGAGGGGGAAGAAAAGGGCTGTATTTGTTGAAAAGTGCAACGAGAGGAAAGTACAATACCAACACCACCTCCTTGTTTATTTTCAGACCTAGGAGTGTGGCTGAAGTGGAGACCCCCATGTGACAGGGCAGAAGAGGAAGCAGTGTCTGAAGGAGAGAGCCAGGTTTCTGTGAGTGCCAGAAGATTGAGAGAATGGGAGATAGAGGTCATGGATAGGAAGTGAGCTTGTTGCAAACAGAGCGAGAGTTCCAAAGTGCCCAAGTGAAGGGGGTGGTGGCTTTAGATGCAAAAGGAATGAGATTAAGGTTACCAGAGTTTTGTATAGTAGTCATAGTAGTCATCAAAATAATCATAATTAAATCATTGCCTAAATTCCCCAATTCATGAGTGTTAAAAGAATTGTAAGTGAGGTCATTTGTTTCATAATGGAGAGGAAGAAGAAGACGTTTATTGTTAGATGCTAGCCTGTTAAATTACTTAAGGAAACATTATCAGAGGTTGCTGTTCAACAGGAGACACAGAACTTGAATGCTGTGCCAATGCCTTAGGACTGCTTGCACCCAGGCCTTGGACCGGAGGAATCCCTGCACCGGGGCCTTAGACAGGTGAGCGTACACTGGAATAGGGTCTGTGCCTTGGCAAATGAGCATACACTGGAACAGCGTCTGTGCCTTGGCTGATAAGCGTACACCGGAACAGAGTGTGTGCTTTGGCAGGTGAGCATAGACTGGAACAGCGTCTGTGCCGTGGCTGATGAGCGTACACTGGAACAGAGTGTGTGCTTTGGCAGGTGAGCATACGTTGGAACAGGGTCTAAGCCTTGGCAGGAGCACCTGGACTAAGAGCAGTACTCACACTGGGGCAGAGGACTGGAGTGCCAGCATTAGGGCCTTGAACAGGAGGAATGCCTGCACCGAGGCCTTGGACAGGAGGACTGGCAGAAGTTATACAGCACATGACAAAATAAAAGTCCAGATTTCGGCCAAGGGTCAGAAAACCAGGAAGCAGTCCAATATATTGACAAGCACAGGGATTATCCAGAAGAATGGTCAGAAGACTTGCCAGGTTCAGGAACCAGAAAATCAGCAACAAAGCAGGATAAAGGTCAGAGGAAAAAAGGAGTGATCCATAATGTCAGGGCAGGGAGGAGACTATAAAGCAGCCTTTTACAATCTGACTAATGAGAAAACTACCTGCAGCTGGGTGACTGGAGGAGCTAAAGGGGCAAGGTCAGTGCATGCAGCAGGTCTCAAAGATGATCAGTGTAACCACAGCCCTCCAGTAGCTCAAAAAAAAGTAAATGACTCCAAGCCAGGAGTCCCAGGTTTAATCCTGGGCACAGATGTGACAAAAGGAAACACTTGTTGAGACTGGTTCTCAACTTAACACAACATGACTAGGTACCAAATAGCCTGGATGTAATGGTTTTACGGAAGGAAAATATTGTACTCATCCATTAACCAACAAACGGTATCATCATAAATATAGATGCACATGCACCACAAAATACACTGTGTATCTATGACATTGTATTTGTGGATTGTTTTATGTAGGCAAAACTGATAGTGATCTGCACACCTGAATGGCTAATCAATGCTCTGCAATATATATGACACCTGAACAATGCATCTGTAAATCTGTGATTGGCTAATTGCTGCAACATGATACAGGAGTCCGGCATATTGAATTAGATTTTCTCAGAAAAAACTTTTGCTCATTTGAAATTGAGTGAGTGTTATTGGCATTGTCGTTTTTATGCACTTGTCGATTATTCAGTTCTACCATATTTAATGGTCCTCTAAGTTTGGATATATGCAGATCACTTTGAGGTTTGGGGGTCCTAGTGTAATGAAGGTTGGTGCATAGTACCCAATAAATTTACCACTGACTTTCATTTAACTTGAAAAAAACATGGGGCTAGATTCATAGTCGTTTCTTAGGCTTCTGTAGGCCTTGTTCTAAAGGAGAGGTGAGATCAGGTATGAAATTCATGGAGTATCACTTTTCCAGAGTTCCATTAGTGGATTTTTCTGACATCTGTAGTTGTGTAAGTACCACAATACATGATATTCTGCACATCCAATGAGAATCACTAAATACACTGTAAGCAATTATTGCAGGAGCAAAATTTAGGAATCACTTTTGCAAAACAAGTTTTGTAAATGTTTGAAATTGTAAAATATTTCCGCTTCTGTTTTAATTATGTAAATTCAATTTTACTGGATGGATGGAGAAGGATCTCTGAATCCTCACAAATGCCAGGAGGGGCTGGTTGTGGGTATTCTTGGGTATTCTAATGGTGTGGTCAGAGTTTTCCATCTAAACGTTTTCAGGCTTGTGAAACTCATTAAGACTCAATCGTCCTTATTAATTATCTTGGCTTGAGGTGGAGTCTCGCTATTTCTAAGATGATGAGATTGTCTCATTTTTAGTTGTTTTTTTATGTCTATGTTACTTTTTAAAAGTTTTTTTTAATTTTATTTGTTTCATAAGGTTTTAAGAACATTTTTGTGATGGTAACATCCTTCACAGTTGAACCCTACTCAACAAGAAGTTAACAGTTACAAGATAGATACGTCTAAGTAATGGAGACGATCTACCACCTCGCTGCTGTTGTCATTAGAAATAGTTACAGATCACTCCGTATTGCACAGTCTTTGAGTTGTGATATTGCAACCCATTTTTTTCAGAGAGATGTTATTTTTAACACATTTTATTGAATCTAGGCAATGGTGCTGGGAGACAGAAAAAACATAATTTATGCTTACCTGATAAATTTATTTCTCTTGTAGTGTATCCAGTCCACGGATCATCCATTACTTGTGGGATATTCTCCTTCCCAACAGGAAGTTGCAAGAGGATCACCCACAGCAGAGCTGCTATATAGCTCCTCCCCTCACTGCCATATCCAGTCATTCGACCGAAACAAGCCAAGAAAGGAGAAACCATAGGGTGCAGTGGTGACTGTAGTTTAATTAAAATTTAGACCTGCCTGAAAAGGACAGGGCGGGCCGTGGACTGGATACACTACAAGAGAAATAAATTTATCAGGTAAGCATAAATTATGTTTTCTCTTGTTAAGTGTATCCAGTCCACGGATCATCCATTACTTGTGGGATACCAATACCAAAGCTAAAGTACACGGATGATGGGAGGGACAAGGCAGGAACTTAAACGGAAGGAACCACTGCCTGTAGAACCTTTCTCCCAAAAACAGCCTCTGAAGAAGCAAAAGTATCAAATTTGGAAAATTTGGAAAAAGTATGAAGCGAAGACCAAGTTGCAGCCTTGCAAATCTGTTCAACAGAGGCCTCATTTTTAAAGGCCCAGGTGGAAGCCACAGCTCTAGTAGAATGAGCTGTAATCCTTTCAGGAGGCTGCTGTCCAGCAGTCTCATAGGCTAAACGGATTATACTCCGAAGCCAAAAAGAAAGAGAGGTTGCCGAGGCCTTCTGACCTCTCCTCTGTCCAGAGTAAACAACAAACAGGTTAGATGTTTGGCGAAAATCTTTAGTAGCCTGTAAGTAAAACTTCAAGGCACGGACTACGTCTAGATTATGCAAAAGACGTTCCTTCTTTGAAGAAGGATTAAGACATAATGATGGAACAACAATCTCTTGATTGATATTCTTGTTAGAAACCACCTTAGGTAAAAACCCAGGTTTTGTACGCAGAACAACTTTATCTGAATGAAGATCAGATAAGGAGAATCACAATGTAAGGCAGATAACTCCGAGACTCTTCGAGCCGAGGAAATAGCCATCAGAAAAAGAACTTTCCATGAAAGAAGTTTGATATCAATAGAATGAAGGACTTTAAGAACCAAGTTTAAGCTCCATGGAGGAGCAACAGGTTTAAACACAGGCTTAATTCTAACTAAAGCCTGACAAAATGCCTGAACGTCTGGAACTTCTGCCAGACGCTTGTGTAAAAGAATAGACAGAGCAGAAATCTGTCCCTTTAAAGAACTAGCTGATAATCCTTTGTCCAAACCCTCTTGGAGGAAGGACAATATCCTAGGAATCCTTACCCTACTCCATGAGTTATTCTTGGATTCACACCAATGAAGATATTTACGCCATATCTTGTGGTAAATTTTCCTGGTGACAGGCTTTCGTGCCTGTATTAAGGTATCAATTACTGACTCGGAGAAGCCACGCTTTGATAGGATCAAGCGTTCAATCTCCATGCAGTCAGTCTCAGAGAAAGTAGATTCGGATGATTGAAAGGACCTTGTATTAGAAGGTCTTGTCTCAGAGGCAGAGTCCATGGTGGAAAGGATGACATGTCCACTAGGTCTGCATACCAGGTCCTGCGTGGCCACGCAGGCGCTATCAATATCACTGATGCTGTTTCCTGTTGGATTTTGGCAATCAGACGAGGGAGCAGAAGAAACGGTGGAAACACATAAGCCAGGTTGAAGAACCAAGGCGCTGCTAGAGCATCTAACAGTGCCGCTTCTGGGTCCCTGGACCTGGATCCATAACAAGGAAGCTTGGCGTTCTGGCGAGACGCCATGAGATCCAATTCCGGAGAACCAATTGAGCAAACACCTCCGGATGGAGTTCCCATTCCCCCGGATGAAAAGTCTGACGACTTAGAAAATCCGCCTCCCAGTTCTCTACACCTGGGATATGGATCGCTGACAGGTGGCAAGAGTGAGTCTCTGCCCAGCGAATTATCTTGAAGACTTCTGACATCGCTAGGGAACTCCTGGTTCCCCCTTGATGGTTGATGTAAGCCACAGTCGTGATGTTGTCCGACTGAAATCTGATGAACCTCAGTGTTGCTAGCTGAGGCCAAGCCAGAAGAGCATTGAATATTGTTCTTAACTCCAGAATATTTATTGGGAGGAGTTTCTCCTCCTGAGTCCATGAACCCTGAGCCTTCAGGGAGTTCCAGACTGCACCCCAACCTAGAAGGCTGGCATCTGTTATTACAATTGTCCAATCTGGTCTGCGAAAAAGTCATACCCTTGGACAGATGGGCCCGAGATAACCACCAGAGAAGAGAATCTCTGGTTTCCTGATCCAGATTTAGTAGAGGGCACAAATCTGTGTAATCCCCATTCCACTGAACTGAGCATGCATAATTGCAGCGGTCTGAGATGCAGGCGCGCGAATGGCACTATGTCCATCGCCGCTACCATTAAGCCGATTACTTCCATGCACTGAGCCACCGTGGGGCGCGAAATGGAGTGAAGAACACGGCAAGCATTTAGAAGTTTTGATAACCTGGACTCCGTCAGGTAAATTTTCATTTCTACAGAATCTATATGAGTCCCTAGGAAGGAAACCCTTGTGAGAGGAGATAGAGAACTCTTTTCTTTGTTCACTTTCCACCCATGCGACCTCAGGAATGCCAGAACTATCTCTGTATGAGATTTGGCAATTTGAAAGCTTGACGCCTGTATCAGGATGTCGTCCAGGTAAGGAGCCACCGCTATGCCTCGCGGTCTTAGGACCGCCAGAAGTGAGCCCAGAACCTTTGTAAAAATTCTTGGGGCTGTAGCCAACCTGAATGGAAGAGCTACAAATTGGTAATGCCTGTCTAGAAAGGCAAACCTCAGGAACTGATGATGATTCTTGTGAATCGGAATGTGAAGGTAGGCATCCTTTAAGTCCACTGTGGTCATGTACTGACCCTCTTGGATCATGGGTAAAATGGTTCGAATAGTTTCCATCTTGAATGACGGAACTCTGAGGAATTTGTTTAGGATCTTTAAATCCAAAATTGGTCTGAAGGTTCCCTCTTTTTTGGGAACCACAAACAGATTTGAATAAAACCCCTGTCCTTGTTCCGTCCGCGGAACTGGATGGATCACTCCCATTACAAGGAGATCTTGTACGCAGCTTAGGAATGCCTCTTTCTTTATCTGGTTTGCAGATAATCTTGAAAGGTGAAATCTCCCTTGTGGAGGAGAAGCTTTGAAGTCCAGAAGATATCCCTGAGATATGATCTCCAACGCCCAGGGATCCTGAACATCTCTTGCCCACGCCTGGGCGAAGAGAGAGAGTCTGCCCCTACTAGATCTGTTGTCGGATAGGGGGCCGCTCCTTCATGCTGTCTTAGAGGCAGCAGCAGGCTTTCTGGCCTGCTTGCCCTTGTTCCAGGACTGGTTAGGTTTCCAGGCCTGCTTGGCTTGAGCAAAAGTTCCCTCTTGTTTTCAAGCAGAGGAAGTTGATGCTGCACCTGCCTTGAAATTTCGAAAGGCACGAAAATTAGACTGTTTGGCCTTTGATTTGGCTCTGTCCTGAGGAAGGGTATGACCCTTACCTCCAGAAATGTCAGCAATAATTTCTTTCAAACCAGGCCCGAATAAGGTCTGCCCCTTGAAAGGAATGTTGAGTAATTTAGACTTTGAAGTCACATCAGCTGACCAGGATTTGAGCCATAGCGCCCTACGCGCCTGGATGGCGAATCCGGAATTCTTAGCCGTTAGTTTAGTCAAATGAACAATGGCATCAGAAACAAATGAGTTAGCTAGCTTAAGAGTTCTAAGCTTGTCAACAATTTCAGTCAATGCAGCTGTATGGATGGCCTCTTCCAGGGCCTCAAACCAGAATGCCGCTGCAGCAGTGACAGGCGCAATGCATGCAAGGGGCTGTAATATAAAACCTTGTTGAATAAACATTTTCTTAAGGTAACCCTCTAATTTTTTATCCATTGGATCTGAAAAAGCACAACTGTCCTCAACTGGAATAGTGGTACGCTTTGCTAAAGTAGAAACTGCTCCCTCCACCTTAGGGACAGTCTGCCATAAGTCCCATGTAGTGGCATCTATTGGAAACATTTTTCTAAATATAGGAGGTGGGGAAAAGGGCACACCGGGCCTATCCCACTCCTTACTAATAATTTCTGTAAGCCTTTTAAGTATTGGAAAAACATCAGTACTCACCGGCACTGCATAGCATTTATCCAGCCTACACAATTTTTCTGGCACTGCAATTGTGTCACAGTCATTCAGAGCAGCTAATACCTCCCCAAGCAATACACGGAGGTTCTCAAGCTTAAATTTAAAATTAGAAATCTCTGAATCAGGTCTCCCCGATTCAGAGACGTCACCCACAGACTGAAGCTCTCCGTCCTCAGGTTCTGCATATTGTGACGCAGTATCAGACATGGCTCTTACAGCATCTACGCGCTCTGTATCTAGTCTAACCCCAGAGCTATCGCGCTTGCCTCTCAATTCAGGCAATCTGGATAATACCTCTGACAGGGTATTATTCATGATTGCAGCCATGTCCTGCAAAGTAATCGCTATGGGCGTCCCTGATGTACTTGGCGCCATATTAGCGTGCGTCCCTTGAGCGGGAGGCGAAGGGTCCGACACGTGGGGAGAGTTAGTCGGCATAACTTCCCCCTCGACAGACCCCTCTGGTGACAATTCTTTTGTAGATAAAGACTGATCTTTACTGTTTAAGGTGAAATCAATACATTTAGTACACATTCTCCTATGGGGCTCCAGCATGGCTTTTAAACATAATGAACAAGTATCCTCTGTTTCAGACATGTTTGTACAGACTAGCAATGAGACTAGCAAGCTTGGAAAACACTTTAAAGCAAGTTAACAAGCAATATAAAAACGTTACTGTGCCTTTAAGAGAAACAAATTTTGACAAAATTTGAAATAACAGTGAAAAAAGGCAGTTACACTAACAAAATTTTTACAGTGTATGTAACAAGTCAGCAGAGCATTGCACCCACTTGCAAATAGATGATTAACCCCTTAATAACAAAAACAGAATAATAAATGACAAAAACTTTTTTTTTTTTTTTTTAAACACAGTCACAACAACTGCCACAGGTTGTTACCCTCCTCAAACACGACTTTGAAGCCTTTTGAGCCCTTCAGAGATGTCCTGTATCATGCAGAGGGAAGCTGAATGTCTCTGTCAGTATTTTTAGCTGCACAGAAAAGCACTAAAAAAGGCCCCTCCCACTCATATTACAACAGTGGAAAGCCTCAGGAAACTGTTTCTAGGCAAAAATCAAGCCAGCCATGTGGAAAAAAACTAGGCCCCAATAAGTTTTGTCACCAAACACATATAAAAACGATTAACATGCCAGCAAACATTTTATATTACACTTTTATAAGAGTATGTATCTCTGTTAATAAGCCTGATACCAGTCGCTATCACTGCATTTAAGGCTTAACTTACATTAATCTGGTATCAGCAGCATTTTTCTAGCAAATTCCATCCCTAGAAATATGTTAACTGCACATACCTTATTGCAGGAAAACCTGCACGCCATTCCCCCTCTGAAGTTACTTCACTCCTCAGAATATATGTGAGAACGGCAGTGGATCTTAGTTACTTCTGCTAAGATCATAGAAATCACAGGCAGATTCTTCTTCTAATGCTGCCTGAGATGAAACAGTACACTCCGGTACCATTTAAAAATAACAAACTTTTGATTGAAGTTAAAAAACTAACTATAATACACCACTCTCCTCTTACTACGTCCATCTTTGTTGAGAGTTGCAAGAGAATGACTAGGTATGGCAGTGAGGGGAGGAGCTATATAGCAGCTCTGCTGTGGGTGATCCTCTTGCAACTTCCTGTTGGGAAGGAGAATATCCCACAAGTAATGGATGATCCGTGGACTGGATACACTTAACAAGAGAAATACCCAATGCAAGAAAAACATTATTTTCTTAAAGTGGTATGAAACCCAAAAACATTTTTTTTGTAATTCAGAAAAGTACAATTTACTTCTATTATAAAATTTGCTTTGTTCCAATGGTATTCTTTGTGAAAGTGAATGTAAATTTTAAAAAACCGGGCACTTTAGCATCAACAATTTGATTAAAAACAGGGGCACTTTAATTCATCAAAATTTACATTTCACTCCTGTTGTGAAAAAAACATAATTTATCTAAGAACTTACCTGATAAATTCATTTCTTTCATATTGGCCATGAGCTAGTGACGTATGGGATATACAATCCTACCAGGAGGGGCAAAGTTTCCCAAACCTCAAAATGCCTATAAATGCACCCCTCACCACACCCACAATTCAGTTTAACGAATAGCCAAGTAGTGGGGTGATAAAGAAAGGAGTAAAAAGCATCAACAAAGGAATCTGGAAATAATTGTGCTTTATACAAAAAAATCATAACCACCATAAGAAGGGTGGGCCTCATGGACTCTTGCCAATATGAAAGAAATGAATTTATCAGGTAAATTCTTACATAAATTATGTTTTATTTCATGTAATTGCAAGAGTCCATGAGCTAGTGACGTATGGGATATCAATACCGAAGATGTTGGACTCCACACAAGAGTCACTAGAGAGGGAGGGATAAAATAAAGAACAGCCATTTGACGCTGAAAAAATAATCTACAACCCAAATTATAAATTTATTCTTTAATGACAAGAAAAACTTAAAACATAAGCAGAAGAATCAAACTGAAACAGCTGCCTGAAGAACTTTTCTACCACAAACTGCTTCTGAAGAAGCAAATACATAAAAACCGTAGAATTTAGTAAATGTATGCAAAGAGGACCAAGTCGCCGCTTTGCAAATCTGAACAACTGAAACTTCATTCTTAAAAGCCCACGAAGTGCAGACTGATCTAGTAGAATGAGCTGTAATTCTCTGAGGCGGGGCCTGACCCGACTCCAAATAAGCTTGATGAATCAAAAGCTTTAACCAAGAAGCCAAGGAAATAGCAGAAGCCTTCTGACCTTTCCTAGAACCAGAAAATATAACAAATAGAATAAAAGTCTTCCTGAAATCTTTAGTAGCTTCAACATAATATTTCAAAGCTCTCACCACATCCAAAGAATGTAAAGATCTTTCCAAAGAATTCTTAGGATTAGGACACAAGGAAGGGACAACAATTTCTCTACTAATGTTGTTAGAAGTCACAACCTTAGGTAAAAATTTAAATGAAGTCAGCAAAACAGCCTTATCCTGATGAAAAATCAGAAAAGGAAATTCACAAGAAAGAGCAGATAGCTCAGAAACTCTTCTAGCAGAAGAGATGGCCAGAAGGAACAACACTTTCCAAGAAAGTAGTTTAATGTCCAAAGACTGCATAGGCTCAAATGGAGGAGCCTGTAAAGCCCTCAAACCCAAATTAAGACTCCAAGGAGGAGAGATTGATTTAATGACAGGCTTGATATGAACCAAAGCCTGTACAAAACAGTGAATATCAGGAAGTTTGGCAATCTTTCTGTGAAATAAAACAGAAAGAGCAGAGATTTGTCCTTTCAAGGAACTTGCAGACAAACCTTTATCCAAACCATCCTGAATAAACTGTAAAATTCTAGGAATTCTAAAAAAATGCCAAGAAAATTTATGAGAAGAACACCATGAAATGTAAGTCTTCCAAACTCGATAATAAATATTTCTAGAGACAGATTTACAAGCTTGTAACATAGTATTAATCACTGAGTCAGAGAAACCTCTATGACTTAGCACTAGGCGTTCAATTTCCACACATTAAATGATTTGAGATCCTGATGGAAAAACGGACCTTGGGACAATAGGTCCGGCCTCAACGGAAGTGGCCAAGGTTGGCAACTGGACATCCGAACAAGATCCGCACACCAAAACCCGTAAGGCCACGCTGGAGCCACCAGCAACACAAACGATTGTTCCATGATGATTTTGGAGATCACTCTTGGAAGAAGAACTAGAGGCGGGAAAATATAAGCAGGTTGATAACACCAAGGAAGTGTCAATGCATCCACTGCTTCCGCCTGAAAATCCCTGGACCTGGACAGGAATCTGGGAAGTTTCTTGCTTAGATGAGAGGCCATCAGATCTATCTCTGGAAGACCCCACATCTGAACAATCTGAGAAAACACATCTGGATGGAGAGACCACTCCCCCGGATGTAAAGTCTAACGGCTGAGATAATCCGCCTCCCAATTGTCTACACCTGGGATATGCACCGCATAAATTAGACAGGAGCTGGAATCCGCCCAAACAAGTATCCGAGATACTTCTTTCATAGCTTTGGGACTGTGAGTCCCACCCTGATGATTGACATATGCCACTGTTGTGATATTGTCTGTCTGAAAACAAATGAACGGTTCTCTCTTTAACAGAGGCCAAAACTGAAGAGCTCTGAGAATTGCACAGAGTTCTAAAATATTGATTGGTAACCTCGCCTCTTGAGATTTTCAAACCCCTTGTGCTGTCAGAGATCCCTAAACAGCTCCCAACCTGAAAGACTTGCATCTGTTGTGATCACAGTTCAGGTTGGCCGAATAAAAGAAGCCCCTTGAACTAAACGCTGGTGATTTAACCACCACGTCAGTGAGTGTCGAGCATTGGGATTTAAGGATATTAATTGTGATATCTTTGTATAATCCCTGCACCACTGATTCAGCATACAAAGCTGGAGAGGTCTCATGTGAAACAGAGCAAAGGGGATCGCGTCCGAAGCTGCAGTCATGAGACCTAAAACTTCCATGCACATAGCCAAAGAAGGGAATGACTGAGACTGAAGGTCATGGACACTGAATCTATCTGGAAAACCAAAAAGGTGACCCTTGTCTGAAGAATCAAGAAACTTTTTGATAAATTGATCCTCCAACCATGTTTCCGAAGAAACAACACTAGTTGATTCATGTGAGATTCTGCAGAACGTAAAGACTGAGCTAGTACCAAGATATCGTCCAAATAAGGAAACATCGCAATACTCTGCTCTCTGGTTACAGAGAGCAGGGCACCAAGAACCTTTGAAAAGATTCTTGGAGCTGTTGCTAGGCCAAACGGAAGAGCAACAAATTGGTAATGCTTGTCTAGAAAAGAGAATCTCAGGAACTGATAATGATTTGGATGAATCAGAATATGAAGGTATGCATCCTGCAAGTCTATTGTGGACATATAATGTCCTTGCTGAACAAAAGGCAGAATAGTCCTTATAGTTACCATTTTGAAAGTTGGTACTCTTACATAACGATTCAAAATGTTCAGATCCAGAACTGGACTGAATAAATTTTCCTTCTTTGGGACAATAAATAGATTTGAATAAAACCCCAGACCCTGTTCCTGAAAAGGAACTGGCATGATTACCCCAGATAACTCCAGGTCTGAAACACAGTTCAGGAAAGCCTGAGCTTTTACTGGATTTGCTGAGATGTGTGAGAGAAAAAATCTTCTCACAGGAGGTCTTACTCTGAATCCTATTCGATACTCTTGAGAGACAATGTTCTGAATCCAATGATTTTGGACAGAATTTATCCAAACATCCTTGAAAAACCTTAATCTGCCCCCTACCAGCTGAGCTGGAATGAGGGCCGCACCTTCATGCAGACTTAGGGGCTGACTTTGGTTTCTTAAATGGCTTGGATTTATTCCAATTTGAGGAAGGCTTCCAATTGGAAACAGATTCCTTGGGGGAAGGATTAGGTTTTTGTTCTTTATTTTGACGAAAGGAGCGAAAACGGTTAGAAGCCTTAGATTTACCCTTAGGTTTTTTATCCTGAGGCAAAAAAACTCCCTTCCCCCCAGTAACAGTTGAAATAATAGAATCCAACTGAGAACCAAATAAATTATTACCTTGGAAAGAAAGAGATAGCAATCTAGACTTAGATGTCATATCAGCATTCCAAGATTTAAGCCACAAAGATCTTCTAGCTAAAATAGCTAAAGACATGGATCTAACATCAGTTTTGATAATATAAAAATGGCATCACAAATAAAATGATTAGCATGTTGCAGTAAGCGAACAATGCTAGATAGTCAGAATCCAATTCTTGATGCGCTAAATTCTCCAACCAAAAAGTTGATGCAGCTGCAACATCAGCCAAAGAAACTGCAGGCCTGAGAAGATGACCTGAATATAAATAGGCTTTCCTTAGATAAGATTCAAGTTTCCTATCTAAAGGATCTTTAAAAGAAGTACTATCTTCCATAGGAATAGTGGTACGTTTAGCAAGAGTAGAAATAGCCCCATCAACTTTGGGGATCTTTTGCCAAAACTCTATTGAAATTGCTGGTAAAGGATACAATTTTTAAACCTTGAAGAAGGAATAAAAGAAGTACCCGGCTTATTCCATTCCTTAGACATCATATCAGAAATAGCATCAGGAATAGGAAAAACCTCTGGAGTAACCACAGGAGGTTTAAAAACAGAATTTAAATGTTTACTAGTTTTAATGTCAAGAGGACTAGTTTCCTCAATATCCAAAGTAATTAACACTTCTTTTAACAAAGATCGAATATACTCCATTTTAAATAAATAAGTAGGTTTGTCACTGTCAATATCTGAGGAAGGATCTTCTGAATCAGATAGATCCTCATCAGAGGAGGATAATTCATTATGTTGTCGGTCATTTGAAATTTCATCAACCTTATGAGAAGTTTTAAAAGACCTTTTACGTTTATTAGAAGGCGGAAAAGCAGACAAAGCCTTCTGAATAGAATCAGTAACAAATTCTTTAAAATTCATAGGTATATCATGTACATTAGAAGTTGAAGGACCTGCAACCGGCAATGTACTATTACTGATGGACACATTATCTGCATGTAAAAGTTTATCATGACAACTATTACAAATGACATTCGGAGATATAATCTCCACAAGTTTACAACAAATGCATTTAGCTTTGGTAGAACCGATATCAGGCAGCAAAGTTCCAACAGATACTTCTGAGACAGGATCAGATTGAGACATCTTGAAAAATGTAAAAGAAAAGACAACATATAAAGCAAAATTATCAATTTCCTTATATGACAGTTTCAGGAATGGGAAAAAATGCAAACAGCATAGCCTTCTGACATAGAAAAAGGCAAGAGGCAAATAGCAATGGGGTGAAAAAATAATGAAAAAACTTGGCGCCAAGATGACGCACAACGTAACTGAATTTTTTTTTGCTGCCAACAACGTCCGGACACTCACGTCACTAACAACGCAACCTTGTGTAAGGAACTCGGCGTCAACTATGACGCCGGAAATGACGAACTTGCGTCAACGGACGTACTTTCGCGACAAGAATGACGCAATAAAGTCTAGCATTTGGCGCACCTGCGGGCCTAATCCTGCCCGCAATTTGCAAAGAAAAATGTAGTCAATTTAAAACCCCAGGTAAGAAAAATATTTCTTAATATGTTTATTTTCCCCAAATATGAAACTGACAGTCTGCAAAAAGGAAAAACATGAACCTGACTCATGGCAAATATAAGTACAATACATATATTTAGAACTTTATATTAATGCATAAAGTGCCAAACCATAGCTGAGGTGTCTTAAGTAATAAAAACATACTTCCCGAAAGATACCCATCCACATATAGCAGATAGCCAAACCAGTACTAAAACAGTTATCAGTAGAGGTAATGGTATATAAGAGTATATCGTCGATCTGAAAAGGGAGGTAGGAGATGAATCTCTACGACCGATAACAGAGAACATATGAAATAGACCCCCGTGAGGAAAACCATTGCATTCAATAGGTGATACTCCCTTCACATCCCTCTGACATTCGCTGTACTCTGAGAGGAATCAGGCTTCAAAATGCTGAGAAGCGCATATCAACGTAGAAATCTTAGCACAAACTTACTTCACCACCTCCATAGGAGGCAAAGTTTGTAAAACTGAATTGTGGGTGTGGTGAGGGGTGTATTTATAGGCATTTTGAGGTTTGGGAAACTTTGCCCCTCCTGGTAGGATTGTATATCCCATACGACACTAGCTCATGGACTCTTGCCAATTACATGAAAGAAATACTTACCTTTTAATCTTGACGGGCCGCTCCAGCTTCCTTCACCGTCGCAAAGCCTCTTCCTGGGTCTAAAATGCGGAATCCGGCTTCCTCCAATCACGGCTTTGAATCAGACACTGATTCCCCCGGTGGGGGGGGGGGGGGAGCCGTGATTGGAGGATGACCGATCCATCATTTCTGACATCAGAAAAGGCTTTGCAATGACCGGAGAAGCTGTCAAGATTAAAAGGTAAGTTTTTTCACAACACAAGTGAAATGTAAATTTTGATGAATTAAAGTGCCCCTGTTTTTAATCGAATTTTTAAAAACTGGGCACTTTAGCATTAAAATTTACATTCACTTTAAATTGATATTTGTCTGGAGCACTACATTTCAGGAAATAATGTGGGCATCTAGTGCTCTTGTAAATAGATAACATTCTTGCCAAACGGCTGTCATATAGTGCTCCCGACACAGGAAGAACCTAAGTTTACGTAAATTAGAAAGTTGTTCAAAATTGCATGCTCTATCTGAATGATGAAAGAAAATGTTTGGGTTGATATCCCTTTAACATTCCCAATGACCAGAGAGGGAAAAACATATTTCTAGTTTCATATCATTTTTTTTGGTTACTGTACGTTGCTTTTTTGTGTTTTTATTTATTTACTTTTTGAAAAATAGATGTTTCTGTTTCAAATGAAGATTATTTTTTTTATAGTTAGTAGTGATTTGTTTTCTAGTACTAATGTGGGAGTTTTGTCTCTCTGCCAATGACCATTAATGCTGAAATAGCAGTTGTACATGTGAAGACAATGAGGCCATGAATCAAACGTGGTCTTGAAATGTAACTCTAAAATGTACCCTTAGTTTAACCATTCTTTTGTCCCTAATTATTAAGTACTGAATAGCACCAAGCTTCATATTTTATTAATGATTAATGGGTTTCAATATAGAAAAATGATTATATACTGTTTATTAAATCTATTATTCTAATGTTATAGGGTGCCGTGACCTTCATCTGGGTACAACATGACTATTATACCTGTCTTATAATAAAAGCTACTTTTACAAAGATAGTGGAGGGGGTCTAAGCTTCTAACCACAATAATGTTTAAGCCTAGCCAACTGATCAAATCTCACACAACTAAAGTATGCTACACCAGAGGGATATGAGACAATGCATAGAAAAGTTCCCAAGTAAAATAAAAAAAACTGGTGTCACATTTGAGCCACTGAAAACCCAGTAGAAATATTGACCCTTTCAGACCATTGCTGGGAAAAAGACAAATCCCAGATTGGCCAAGGCATCAGCCAGTAAGACATAAAGCAAGAAGTCCCATCTAGGATTGGCATTTCTGTAACCCTATGAGAATACAAAGAAGCTTATTTGGCTGCTGATTGGCTAGACAGAGTCTCCAAATTATTTGAAACGCTTAAAGTGACAGTAAAGTCTATAAACTCTGTTTCAATTTATGTCTATATTCAAATTAGTTCATTCTCTTGGTATTTTTTGTTAAAGACAAAACCTAAATAGGCTCATAGGAGCTCAGGATCATGAAATTTAATTTTGACTAGACTGTTCCTTTAACCAAATATACAAATATGATTATTTTAGACAACATTTTTTTAATAAAACAAATTTAAAACAGCATTTCTAGTTAGACAAAGGTCAAATGTTTAATTTCTTACTGCTAAATATTGAAATAAGGACAGAAATGCTACTTTATTTATAAGATAAAAAATGTCTAAACTCCTCTATTTCCTGTGTACAAGGGGAAATTAAAATATTATGGTAGGAAGAAATGTTTTAAATTAATCCATTAGGAAGAGAACTTTTAAATGTCAGTTCCTGCCACAACTTTCTACATTGCAGATGTTTTATTAACTAATACACAAGAGATTATAATATAGAGAGCAACACTAACAAGGTGACAAAGCAAAAAAGAAACAAAGTGCAGTATCAGATTAGTTAAAGGGATACGAAACACAAACATTTTCTTTTGTGATTCAGACAGAGCATATCATTTAAAAAAAGTTTCCAATTTACTTATAATATCAAATTTGCTTTATTTCCATGGTATTCTTTGTTAAAAAATACGTAGGTAGGCGCTGAGGCACTGCATGGCAGGAAATATAGCTGCCATCTTGCAAATGGATAACATTGAAGCAAAGCTGTTGCTATATAGTGCTCTAGACATGTGCACGCTGCTTGGTTTATGTCCTTCCTTTTCAACAAAAGATACCAAGAGTACAAAGAAAATGTGATAACTGCTCACAAATATGGGCACAACCTCAAATATTATATTCATAAGAAACAAAGGCCACCATAGAGAATTATCAGAATTTCCACGTAAAGCTCTTCACGTGACTTTTCTCAAGGCTTTTAAATTCAAAAAAAGTTCTATTCAATTTTAGAACCTTAAAATAACAGACTTTTCAAATATATTTGTGGCTTGATAATGACCCATTATACATTACATGGGGACATAATACAGAATGTTTGTTTTATCTGAATATAATATCACACCACCCAAATTTCCCAAAAGAGAGAGAGAAAAAAAGAGAGAGACAGAGAGCATAAGGAGTAAAAAAAGACCAACAAAAAGGGAGAGAGCTAAATCAATAACTGATTGAGAGGTAACTATGGATATGCAATGTTGCAATGACAGTGCGAAACAGCAATATAAATGTGCGATATCTGCAATAATGCAAGTCCGTTGCTATATGGACCATCTAAAACACAACGCTGTTTCGCACTGTCATTGCAACATTGCATATCCAAAGTTACTCTCAATCAGTTATTGATTTAGCAATCTCCCTTTTTGTTGTCTTTTTCAGTCTTTATCTGACATTTGTTGAGGAGCATTTGTTATTTTTAGGGAGTAGCAGTATTGAGGTCATATAGGAGTGTATTTCTCTAACCTATGATTGAACTAGAGAGGATAAGGAAGTCTGCTCATCTTGTAGGCTCAGTCTATTTGAATGGACATGTTCTGGAGAATGTGTGGTGCTTTCAATATGCAAAAAAAGCTATACGAAAATAAAGTAGTAATTTCGCATTCATTTAATTCACTGCAGCTGGTAAAGCAAATCAAAGTGGACACAATAAGAGGGAATACATTTTAGAGTTCAGTGTCCCTTGACGCTTTAACCTTTTGGCGACTGAGGACGTGTGAGGCACGTCCTACAAAAAATACAGTTAAGGACTAAGGACATGCCTGACATGTCCTCTGGGGTTTCAAGCACTGGAAGCGATCCAGATGCTTTCAGGGTATTGCAGTGATGCCTCGATGTACCCTTTTAAGGCAAACGATGCAACTCTGTGGCCCCCTCTGCATCGGTCAGCATCGGTGCCGATTGTTGGTGGCGTGGGAGGGATACGAGGGAGGCAGGTGGGAGGCCCATCGCTGCAGAGGAGTTCCGGATCCAGGAGTGCCGGCAGAGGGAGCATGCGCACGTACGTGAGGTGTGGAAGCGCGTGAATGGGTGGGGGCTCGCCCGCCCGCTACTGTGATGAAGCCTCATGGAGGGTGAGGGAAGGAGGGTGAGGGAAGGAGGGTGAGGGAAGGAGGGTGAGGGAGGGGGGGAATAAGTGTTGGGGAAAGGGATCTGGAAGGGGGAGGTGGGGAGTGTATTGAGGGGGACAGCTACACTACAGAAAAATTGTTGTTGTTTTTTTTTCTTCATAAAAAAAGCACATTTTGTAACAAACTGGGTACTGGCAGACAGCTGCCAGTACCCAAGATGGTGACAAATAGGTAGAGGGGGAGGGTTAGAGAGCTGTTTGGAGGGGGTCAGGGAGGTTGTGGGTTTAGGGGGGATCCTACACTGCAGAAAATATATGGGGGGGAAGCCTTTTATTTTAGTACTGGAAGACTTTCTGCCAGTACTTAAGATGGCGGTGGCAATTGTGGGGTGGGGGGAAGAGAGCTGTTTGAGAGGGGTCAGGGAGGTATCATAGGGGTTGGATGTGTCAGGTGGGAGGCTGACTTCTACACTAAAGCTAAAATTAATTCTACAAGCTACCTTATTAACCCCTTCACTGCTGGGCATAATACAAGTGTGGTGCGCAGTGGCATTTAGTGGCCTTCTTATTACCAAAAAGCAATGCCAAGAGAAGCATTTACAACCATTTGTGCCATGATTGCTCAAGCGGTTTGTAAATCATTTAGTAAAAAAAACTAAAATTTGTGAAAAAGTTTGTAAAAAAGTTAACAACTTTTTTTTATTTGATCGAATTTGGCGGTGAAATGGTGACATAAAATATACCAAAATATATATACACATGTTAAGGGTTATTCAGGGATTCCTGACAGATATTAGTGTTACAACGTAACTATCGCAAATTTTTTGGGGAAAAAAATGGTTTGGAAATAGCAAAGTGCTAACTTGCAAAAAAAGCAAAGAACATGTAAACATTGGGTATTTCTAAACTCAGGACAAAATTTAGAAACTATTTAGCTTGGGTGTTTTTGGTGGTTGTAGATGTGTTACAGATTGTGGGGGTCAAAGTTAGAAAAAGTGTGGTTTTTTTCATCATATTTTATATATTTTTTTATAGTAAATTATAAGTTACTAGTCCTAAAGCCCATGTACACAGGCCATTTTTTGCAGTACAGCAGTCCCACCCCTTGCTCTCTCTCTCCCCCCTCTCTTTTGCTCTCTCTCTCCCCCTCTCTTTTGCGCTCTCTCTCACCCTTCTCTTTTGCTCTCTCTCTCCCCCTCTCTTTTGCGCTCTCTCTCCCCCTCTCTTTTGCGCTCTCTCTCTCTCTCTCTCCCTCTCTCTTTTGCGCTCTCTCTCACCCTTCTCTTTTGCCATCTCTCTCCCCCTCTCTTTTGCGCTCTCTCCCCCTCTCTTTTGCGCTCTCTCTCCCCCTCTCTTTTGCGCTCTCTCCCCCTCTCTTTTGCTCTTTCCCCCCTCTCTTGTGCTCTCTCTTTCTCCCCCTCTCCCCCTCTCTTTTGCTCTCTCTCCCCTCTCTTTTGCGCTCTCTCTCTCCCCCCTATCTTTTGCGCTCTCTCTCTCCCCCTTTCTTTTGCTCGCTCTCTCCCCCTCCCCTCTCTCCCCCCCTCTCTTCCCCCTCTAATTTTACTCTCTCTCCCCCCTCTCTTTTGCTCTCTCTCCCCCTCTCTTTTGTTCTCTCCCCCTTCTTTTTTGCTCTCCCCTACCCTCTCTTTTGCTCTCTCTCCTCCCTCTCTTTTGCTCCCTCTCCCCTCTCTTTTGCTCTTTCTTCCCCTCTCTTTTGTTCTCTCCCCCCTCTCTTTTGCACTCTCTCCCCTCTTTTTATTCTCTTAACCCTCTCTTTTGCTCTCTCTCTTTCCCCCTCTCTTGTTACCTCTCTCCCCCCTCTTTTTTTGCTCTGTCTCTCTCCCCATCTCTTTTGCTTTGTCTCTCTCCCCCTTCTCTTTTGCTCTCTCTATCCCCCTAACTTTTGCTCTCTCTCTCTTCCCCCTTCCCTCTCTTTTGCTCTCTCTCCCCCTCTCTTTTGCTCTCTTCCCCTTTTCTCTCTCTCTCTCTCTCTCTCTCTCCCCCCCTCTCTTTTGTTCTCTTCCCCCTCTCTGTTTCTCTCTCTCCCCCTCTTTTGCTCTCTCTCTCTCTCCCCCTCTCATTTGCTCTCTCTCCCTCTTTATTTTGCTCTCTCTCCCCCTCTCTTTTGCTCTCTCTCCCCCCTCTTTTGCACTCTCTCTCACACTCATGGCCACTGCTGCTCCCGCCCTGCCCCGCCCCGTCATGCCGCCCCATCCCCATCCCGCCCGCCCCCATCATGCCGGCCGGCCCGGTCCACATCACACCCAGCCGGCCATGCCCTTGTCACACCTGGCTGGCCACACCGCTGTTACACCTACCGTTCTCGTGGCGGACAGCGGATCAGATGCCAGGTTTAAGGCCAGGTGTGTTTAAGGCCAGGTGTCTCTACTGCGCATGATAGCTTCGGACAAACACACTTGGCCGTTTATATTATAGGATGATGAAAATGATGGTATCTTTAGAAAGTCAATTTAATGGCGAGAAAAACGGTATATAATATGTGTAGGTACAGTAAATGAGTAAGAGGAAAATTAGAGCTAAACACAAACACAGCAGAAATATAAAAATAGTCTAAAAACCGGTAAGAAAATTGAAAAGTGCTGTAGTCACTAAGGGGTTAAAGGGACATGAAACCCAATTGTTTTCGTTCTTTCATGATTCAGATAGCGCATGTGATTTTAAACAACTTTCCAAATTACTCCTATTATGTAATTTTTTTTGTTCTCTTGGTATTCATTGCTAAAAAGGATACCTAGGTAGGCTCAGGAGCTGCTGATTGGTGCACTTATATGCCTCATGTTATTGGCTCACCCAATGCGTTAACTAGCTCCCAGTAATTCATTGCTGCCTCTTCAACAAATGATACCATGAGTACAAAGCAAATTGTATTCTCTATATGAATTATGAAAGAAAAAAATGTGGGTTTCATGTCCTTTTAACGCCTTAATGACCAGCGCTTGCGAGATTGCGCTATTTCTGCATGCCCCACGAGTGGGGCACAGCAGAAATAGAGTTGCAGAGTTACCGAAGCAGAGAGGGCCACTCTGTGGCACTCTATGCATCAGACAGCGGTGGGACTGATCGTTGGTGGGTGTGCGCATAAGAAGGGAGGCGGGTGGGCGGCCCATCGCTGGAGGAGGAGGGCGGGTGTGGGAGGAACCGTTCGGCCACGCTACTTGGGAAAAAAATAATAATAATCCAGCTGCGTGATTGAGGGGGAAGGAGGGGCAATGAGGGGATCATATGTGGGGTAATTTTGAAAAAAAAGGATCTGGCAGGGGGGTCTGGGTATTGAGGGGGCGGCAGCTACACTACAGAGAAACAAGTATTATTATTAAAAAAAAACAAAAAAAAGACGCTTATTTTGCTGCAAACTGGGTACTGGCAGACAGCATAATTCAGGCCAGTACCTAAAATGGCCACTAATAGGTAGAGGGGGAGGGATCAGGGAGGTAAGGGGGGGAACAAAAAACAAAACCCTCTTATTTTTCTACTGGCAGACTTTCTGCCAGTACTTAAGATGGGGGTGACCTTTGGGGGGTGGGGGAGGGAAGAGAGCTATTTGAGAGGGATCAGGGTGTGGGGTGTGGCAGGTGGGAGGCTAATCTCTACACTAAAGCAAAAATTAACCCTTCAAGCTACCTAAATAACCCCTTCACTGCTGGGCATAATACCGTGTGGTGCGCAGCGGCATTTAGCGGCCTTCTAATTACCTAAAAGCAATGCCAAAGCCATATATGTCTGCTATTTCTGAACAAAGGGATCCCAGAGAAGCATTTACAACTATTTGTGCCATAATTGCACAAGCTGTTTGTAAATCATTTCAGTGAGAAACCTAAAATTGTGAAAAAGTGAACAATTTTTTATTTATTTGATCGCATTTGGCGGTGCAATGGTGGCATGAAATATACCAAAATGGGCCTAGCAGGGGTGTCCAAACTTTGCTCTCCAGAGGTTTTGGAACTACATTTCCCATGATGCTCAGCTAGATAAAATGATGGCTGAGCATCATCGGAAATGTAGTTCCAAAACCTCTGGAGAGCAAAGTTTGGACACCCCTGGCCCCTAGATCAATACTTTGGGTTGTCTGCTAAAAAAATATATATATAGTTTTGATAGGTAAATATAAAAAAGGCTCTATTTCTGTTTAAATGTAGTGATGGCAAAAATGCTCTGGTCTTTTGAGGAAGTTTTTGTCAGAAGTGCCTGGTCCTTATGGGGTTAAGTTAAAAAAAAATGCATTCAGACATATTAGGCAGACAGGATTCATTAGCTGCCACATTATACTTTTGCTTTGATCACATATTTTGCTTCCCTGAAAATCTGTGAAAATCTTTGCAACATATCCTCTTGAAATACATCTAATCTACCTGCTTCTTAAAGCTATTCTTGTTTGTTTAGCTTTGCTGTTATATGCTTTACTAATTTGAGTGGTTTTAAAGGACCAGTAAACACCGTAGATTTGCATAATCAACAAATGCAAGATAACAAGACAATGCAATAGCACTTAGAGGTCGATTTATAAAGATGTGGCGGACAGGGGCTCGTATACACGCCCCTGTCCGCTGCAGCTCGCCTAGGGTTGCCACCTCTCTTGGAAGAAAATATTGGCCATACTAATTAATAAATTTGCATAAAGAATTAAAGGGACAGTCAAGTAAAAAAAAAACCTTTCATGATTCAGATAGAGCATGCAATTTTAAACAACTTTCCAATATACTTTTATCATCACATTTGCTTTGTTCTCTTGGTATTCTTTATTGAAAGCTAAACCTAGGTAGGCTCATATGCTAATTTCTAAGCACTTGAAGGCCGCCTCTTATCTCAGTGCATATGGAAAGTCTTTCACAGCTAGGCACTGCTAGTGTGCTATATAGATAACATTGTGATCACTCCAGTGGAGTTATTTATGAGTCAGCACTGATTGGCTAAAATGCAAGTCTGGCAAAAGAACTGAAATAAGGGGGCAGTCTGCAGAGGTTTAGATACAAGGTAATCACAGAAGTAAAAAGTGTATAGCAGTGTTGGTTATGCAAAATGGTGGGTAATAAAGGGATTATCTATCTTTCAAAACAAACATTTTCAAGGAGACTGTCGCTTTAACTTTATTTTTTTCTTTACCTTTTCTACATTTTAATTGTCACTGTCCCTTTAAAATCTGCTCCAGACTGGCAAAGTACTGTTGAACCCGAGTTGAACATGGCTGGTGCTTTACTGCTACACACATATGCTAAACAGAAAGAGAAGCAGTCTGCCAGGAACGAACAGAAGTTCAATAGCTTGTTCTATGGCCGGGTTGCCAACTGGGAGTAGCTTCTTTCTGCCCAATTGTGCTTTTCACAGAGGAAAACTTCCCTGTAGTATATCATTCTGATCCCGCTGACATGGCCAGTCCAGCCCCAAAATACCAGTAGACATGTGCGTTTCGTTCCGAAACAAAATTCAGACGAATTCGCCAAATTCGGTGATTCGAATCAATTCAAATTTCCGAATTACCCTAGCAATGAAACTAAACTAATCCAAATGCATTTGTAACGAATAAATCCGAATTAGTTCGGATGTAGTCATTACATTCGAATGGCCATGGACTAATTAAAATTCAGTATAAAAAATAAATTTATAATCACAATTCGGTATAAAAATTAAATTTATAATCACAATTCAGTATAAAAATTAAATTTAGTGAGATTTAGTGAGATAGAACAGTGAAATAATTCTGTTTGTGTAACTTGGAACCATCTGAATCAACATAACACATACCAAACTTCCAAATTTACGAATCGAATCCGAAACGAATACATCTGAATTTATTCAAATCCGAATGAAGCCGAATGAAGCCAAAAAGAATACATTCAAATGTATCCGAATTTGTATCGATCCAAAACGAATTTCGAAAAAATCAGAATGAGTCTGAAACAAATTATTCTGCATCGCACATGTCTAAATACCAGGCAATTCTCCTCTGTACAAGGAACATGACAATCGTTTCCGCCTTCTCAGGGCCATGTCAGTGGGGTGCAGCCATATCCCTTTAAGCGCATTGGGCCAGGGATAGGCATTTACCAAGACTGTGGTGGACATTTTCCAAAATACAGACCTTAGTGAAGGACACTAAGGTATATTTCAAATGAAAAACATCAAAAAACACTCTCTTTACTGAGAGGGTAGTGAATGCATTGTGAAAAAGCCATCCAGCAGAAGTGGTAGGGACAGTGAAGGAGTTTAAACAGGCATGTGATAGGTATAGGCTTTGCTAGATCAGTCTTGCACACTCAGTATCACACACACCCTCACAGGCTCACACACTATCACACACATACCTTCATAGTCTCTCCCACTCACACAAACATTTGATTGCAGGCTAGCGATTGCACACTATTACCCACACAGACACCATCACAGTCTCATACACACACCCACACTCTTACACATACCTTTAGTCACACACATACACTTTTGCAGTCTCACATTGTCACAGTCTCACACTCTGTCTCACTCTTTTGCACACTGTCACAGACACACTGTCTCACAGCCTCAGCCTTTCACACACACTCTTGCACACTGTCACACACACACTCACAGTCTAACACTGTGTCCTCCCTCCACGCCGCAAAAGGTTGGCGGATACTGCAAAGGCCAGTCACGGACACCTTGCCTATCCCTACATTGGGCAAGGAGTCCACGTCTGGTTTCCCCCATCACCCATAGGGAAACTATCCCGAGGGTCATATTTACATATGCAAAACAGAAAGAGAAGCAAAACAAAGGGAGGTGATCCCAGATTTGCTGGAAAAGGCAAAAATGCTATTTGCTCCCAGCTGACCTTGTTGTCTATATTATAGAAGGAGGTAACTGGCTGGGAGTGTGCTTATAGCATGTTACAACATTTAAATCAAAGAAAAAACCCTATTAAGAGAATAGGGAAAAGTATGCTCTTTTTACACATAAAATATATATTTTTCCACTTAAAATTGAACTTTTACTACTTATAGTTAGAAAAGGCAGCATAAATAGAAGTTTTATCTAGCGTGCCAGAAAAATAGTTAAAAACACAACTCTGTTAACTGTGACTTGTATAAAATACTTCAATGTTGCTGATTTTAGGTAGTTTATCACATATGAGGAGAAGAGGAAATATCATAATATCATAATATTTAGGAACCGTGTCCTGTATTGCCCTATATTAGGGTTGATAAGCACTTTTTTTACACTAAATATATTATAAATCCCTTCCCCATCCTTCCCACAATATGTCCCAAATGTTACAACAAATGTTACAACAACAAATAAAATGATCAATTAGTAAATAGTCTGAAATTAACAGAGTGCAGTTAAAATAAACACGAAGCCCCTGACGCGGTCGCTTTTCACATATACGTTTCCGTATATGAAAGAGAAATAGAAGCAGTCTGCTAGGAACGGACAGCAGCTCATTAGTCTGTTCTATGGCCCGGTTACCACCTGGAAGTAGCTTCTTTCTGCCCAATTTTGCTTTTCACAAAATCTGTCTGATAGGCTGCACCTCACTGACAAGGCCCAGAGAATGCCGAAACGATCATCTGTGGTTGCCGTTTTACTTGTTCAGAGGAGAATTGCCTGGTATTTTGGGGCTGGACTGACCATGTCAGTGGGATCAGACTGATAAGCACAATTGGGCAGAAAGAAGCTACTCCCAGGTGGCAACCAGGCCATAGAAAAAGCTATTAAGCTATTAATCCTGGCAGACTGCTTCTCTTTCTGTTTAGCATACGCACATATGCTGCCTCTAAGGGGACAATCTTCAGAGGCTTAGATACAAGATGATCACAGAGGTAAAAAGTGTATTAATATAACTGTGTTGGTTATGCAAAACCGGGGAATGGGTAATAAAGGAATTATCTTTTTAAACAATAAAAAAAAATCTGAAGCAGACTGTCCCTTTAAATTTAGTTTATAACTTTATCATAAATCTGTGATGAAAAAAACGTATCAGATCATGATGCAAAAATTAACTAAAACCACATAAATTTTACAAACTATATGTATATGTAATATCTGCGTATGCTTATTAATGAGACAGTAAAGTCAAAATTAAAATTTTATGATTTAGACAGAGCATAACATTTTAAACAACTTTCCAATTTTCTTCTGTTATATAATTTTCTTCATTCTCTTGGTATCTTATGTTGAAAAAGAAAATTTATGCTTACCTGATAATTTTGTTTTTTTTAGACACGATGAGTCCACGGATTTCATCCTTACTTGTGGGATTTCACCTCCTGGTCAGCTGGAGGAGGCAAAGAGCACCACAGCAGAGCTGCTATATATAGCTCCTCCCTCCCCTCCCACTCCAGTCATTCGACCGAATTTAGGAAGAGAAAGGAAAAGCCAAGGTGCAGAGGTGTCTGAAGTATACAAAAAAATTACAACCTGTCTTTACGAAAACAGGGCGGGCCGTGGAGTCATCGTGTCAAAAAAGAAACAAATTTATCAGGTAAGCATACATTTTCTTTTCTTTTTAAAGACACAATGAATCCACGGATTTCATCCTTACTTGTGGGATACAATACCAAAGCTAGAGTACATGGATGATAAGGGAGGGATAAGACAGGGAACCTAAACGAAGGCACCACTGCTTGAAGAACCTTTCTCCCAAAAGCAGCCTCAGCCAAGGCAAAAGTATCACATTTAGAAAAAGTGTGAAGAGAAGACCAAGTTGCAGCCATGCAAATCTGTTCCACAGAAGCTTCATTTTTGAATGCCCATGAGGAAGCAACCGCCCTAGTGGAATGAGCCATAATTCTTTCAGGAGGCTGCTGTCCAGCAGTCTCATATGCAAACCGGATGATACTTCTTAATCAAAAAGAAAGAGAGGTAGCCATAGATTTCTGACGTTTTCCAGAAAAAACTACAAACAAAGAAGAAGACTGACAAAAGTCCTTAGTCGCTTGTAAGTAAAACTTAAAAGCACGAACTACGTCCAAATTATGTAGAAGCCTCTCCTTCTGAGAAGAAGGATTAGGACAAAGGGAAGGAACAACAATCTCCTGATTAATGTTCCTGTCTGAAACAACCTTAGGAAGAAACCCAATTTTAGAACGTAAAACAACTTTATCAGAATGAATAATAAGCTAAGGTGAATTGAATTGCAACGCCGAAAGCTCAGATACTCTTCGAGCTGAAGAAAAAGCAACAAGAAACAAAACTTTCCAAGATAACAACTTAATATCTAAGGAATGCATAGGTTCAAATGGAACCCCTTGAGAAACTTTAAGAACTAAATTCAGACTCCATGGAGGAGTAACTGGTTTGAACACAGGCCTGATCTTAACCAGGGCCTGACAAAAAGATTGAACATCTGGGACATGAGCCAGACGTTTGTGTAACAAAATAGATAAAGCAGAGATCTGACCCTTTAGGGAACTTGCTGATAAACCGTTCTCCAATCCTTCTTGGAGAAAAGACAAAATTCTGGGAAGTGACAGTAGCAATGCATGCAGCCGGCTGCAATAGCAGACCCTGGTGAACATAAATCTTTTTAAGTAGACCCTCCAACTTCTTGTCCATGGGGTCTTTAAAGGCACAACTATCCTCAATAGGAATAGTAGTTCACTTGGCTAAGGTGGAGATAGCCCCTTCCACCTTCGGAACCTACTGCCAGGTTTCTTTGACAGCTTCAGCTATAGGAAACATCTTTTTGAAAATAGGGGAAGGAGAGAAGGGAATACCTGGTCTCTCCCATTCTTTAGAAACAATTTCCGAAGCTTGCTTAGGAACTGGAAAAACATCTTAGTAAGTAGGAACCTCAAAATATCTGTCCAATTTACTCGATTTCGCCTGAGTGACCACTACTGTAGAATCACAATCGTCTAGGGTAACCAAAACCAGGGCCGTTAATAGGATTTTTGGCCACACAGGCGAGAATACATTTTGACGCCCCCCCATACACATTTACACACACACACACACACAAATGTACATATACATACTCCTATTCATAAACAAATTTAGAGAAGGGAACTCGGACCATGATGTTACTTTAGAAGGTACAACATCCACATGTCACTCCATGATTTATTGCAGAAGTCAGAGCCAATGTTTTTTCCCAGCAAGCCAACCAAGCAGCAACCATATAGTAGAAGCAGCTCTCCCCCCACCCAGAAATTACACCTGGGTTCTTCACATAAATATATTAAAAAGGAGCCTTAGGGGTGTCACATAAATATAAAAATCAGGTGTGTATGGGAATTTCTTGGGTGTCACAAAGCAAAACTAGGAGACTAATCATTTAAAATCAAGTAATTCAAAACATATTTCCCATCTACTCTGGCCATAAATGTTACCTTGCAGTGTATGTAGTAAACTTACCTGCAGAATGACAGCAATGCACAGTGACCTGTTGCCTGCATTCCTTTAAGGTGACACTGTTGTGCTGTGTATTTGCCATAGGGTAATAATAATGCCAGAACTATGGTCTATGGGAATGGGCAGCTAACCTGTACAGCACTATTACAGTGACAGCATGCATAGACAGCTTTGCTAGTGCAAGTACTGTAAGTACCACTGACTGACATAATAATATTAGCAAGACAGGATGTCTAACACCTACCTACAGATGACTCATCCTCACTGTCTGATATGAGCTTATGTAGCCATCGCTGCCCCGGTCCGATGACGAGCTGTGTTTGGGGGAGTCGGTTAGGTACCGGGCACCTGGAGCAGGTCTCTCCGGTGCTCCTCCTCATCTGGTTGTGAGCCACTGGGTGTCAACAGGTTTAAGCTGCCCAATACAAACCGCTCAGTGCCACCCGCAGCCATCTCTGCTGAGCTAGATAACCCGCCTCCCTAGAGGAGAGGGCAGACGCTGAGCTCTATGTAGTAGAGACTGAGACAGAGTTCTTCAACTTCACACTTTAGCGCCACCAGTCTGAGGAGGAGCCAAACCCGGTTGCTGCCGTCTGCCATTAAGTGCACTGTGAGTCAAACTACATGTAGCAAGCAGGACCCGTCACCCAATAAAAAGTGTTTTTTGTTTTAAAAATCCACAGTGCAGAGGCAATGCGGGACAGATTATAGATAAGTCTGACTCTTACACGCAAAGCAAACTCTCCAGCTTCCCTACCCTACATCATTAAGCAGCCATTAAGCAAGTGTATAAAAAATAAAGTTTTTTTATGTTGCAAATTTGTGCCCCCCTATGAAGACATCCTAAGGCGGCTGCCTAGCTGCAGATATGCAAGCGCCGGCCCTGACCAAAACCTCCCTGAGTAACAGGCGGAGGTGTTCTAGTTTAAATCTGAAAGACAACCTCTGAATCAGTCAAAGGCAATGAACTCTCTGAGTCTGAAATTTCGCCTTCTGACAAAACCTCTATACCCTCCATCACAGTTCCCTGGGAGGGTACCTCTGAGACTGCCACCATGGCATCAGAAACCTCACTAATAACATGGTTGTCTTTCCTCTTGCGCTTGCCTTGTAGCATAGGAAAAGCAGACAATGCATCAGAAATTGAATGTAGCTATGTCTCTTAAAGTAACTCCAGCAGGAGCTAAAGTAGAAGTAAAGGGAACTGCTTGAGCGGGCACTAAAGTTTGGTACACTTGGGGAGAAAACTGTGGCATACACTGACTCTCTCCTGAGAAGCACCTGTCTTAGAAACATTTTGATCATGAAAAATGATTTCTTTATAACTTAAAGCCCTCTCAATACATGAGGGACAAAAAGGAATTGGTGGTTCCACATTGGCATCCAAACACATGGAGCAAGTAACCTTATCCACAGCTCCAATGCCCATACTGAAATAAATAATCCTTTTTTTCTTTTATTTTATTTTTTCTTTCAAAAAAACGTTACTGTCACTTTAAGATTTAAAAAGGAAACTTTCTTACTTGTGGAAGAAAAACGTTTCTCAATCAAAGTGCTAAATAACACACAATATCAACATACTATAAATGCTACTTTAGCTTTAAATTTTAAAACGTCCACTATTTTACTGCTACTGAGTAAAGAGACGTATTAACAGGAAAAAGACTAAAATTCAGACCCCTTTACACCTCAGCAGCTCTGCTGAGGCGCCTACCTGACCACCGGACTCCTGCTATGTAGAGAAAACGATCCGGATACACAGGGCTGAAATAGAGCACTAACCGCTTGCTTAATCACTACAAAAACCATGCAGTTCAAACGCAACATAGCTCAGCCGTTCCTCATATACAAAAGAAGGCTGAGAGATGCGCAGCGTGAAAACAGTAGCCCCGCCCATCGTGGGCGTCATTGAATAAACCAACATCGGCTTCATAAGAAAAACAAGCCGTTATTACAAACAAAATATGCAGCATATCTCTCAGCCCCAGTGCTCCTGTACTTGTGCTGTCAATAATAAAAAACTCTCTAACATAAAGAGTGTCATGTCCTAACATAAAGCTTCCCAGCCTCTGAGCCTTATGTGAATGCTTTTATATAAAGTGTCCACTTTTCTCTCTCATTTTTCTGTAGCTCCAGAATAAAGAAAAAGTCAGCACTTACCTTAAAGCTGTCCGACAGCAAGACAGTCTAGCAGGTTTAAAAGGTCCTCATCTTCCCATAGCCCTGTGGAAAAGGATGAAGCCTGAGTTAACTTTGCTTAGGCTATCAGGATTAGGGCAGCATAAATGTATGGGAGGCGCAGTGAGAATTATGCCTCCTCCTGCTGATCAGGAGGTGAAATCCCACAAGTAAGGATGAAATCCGTGGACTCGTGTGTTTAAAAAGAAAGCATACCGGGGGGCGGAGTCTAGCCATGCTGGAAAATGGCTGCTAATTAGAAGGGCTCCTATCTCCTATACCGACTAAAAGCATTTATTGATGGCAATAAACCCCAATCTCCCTTCCCTTAAGTGACTGATTTACAGCTGACACACACAGCGGTACCTGTGATCCACTTTTATTAGCTATACCGCATCAGCAGGGCAGCTTCTGTCTGGGGCCGGAACCCACGCCGACTGAACAGCAACTGGAGCACTCATCCAGACTGTGACCCGTCCCTGACAAGGAGAGCAAATCTAAGTGCCGTCTCTGGCACCGGAGGTTCAGCACAAGCGGAGGCAACGGAGTGGGAGGTGAGAAAGCCAAACCGCAACTTTGGGCTATTGCGAGGTGCGCCATTGCACGACATAGCTGGGGTCTTAGCACTAACGCCTGCGGCCTATGTGGCTGTTGAGCACTTCTCCCGATCTACCCTGAGGCCAAGTATGATACCGGTAACCTAAAATCTGTAAGCAGCAATAGGGTACAACGCAGCTCCTGCAACGCTACAGTTTGTTTTTCACAATCTATCTCGGCTGCAAGGGTCCCGGTGCATAACAGGCCTACCTCTTACATCATCTACACCGGCTCTTACTGCAGGGCATAGATATTATTAGAGCAACATATCAGTTTCAATACACCACATATAATACTCGGATGGTCATCAGAGAGCAGACTATTTATAGTGGTAAATTATAATCATATAGAAGCCCGGTCTCTCCCTCAACAAGCAATAAACCCACAACAGGAGCCTTAACACACCGGTGTATTTAAGCAGGGCAACTTATACATTATACTTGCTCCTATCTCCCAAAAATAGCCTCTGAAGAAGCAAAAGTATCACATTTGTAAAATTTTGAAAAGTTATGAAGCGAAGACCAAGTCACCGCTTTGCAAATCTGTTCAACAGAAGCCTCATTTTTAAAGGCCCAGGTGGAAGCCACAGCTCTAGTAGAATGAGCTGTAATCCTTTCAGGGGGCTGCTGTCCAGCAGTCTCATAGGCTAAGCGTATTATGCTCTGAAGCCAAAAAGAAAGAGAGGTTGCCGAAGCCTTTTGACCTCTCCTCTGTCCAGAGTAAACAACAAACAGGGAAGATGTTTGACGAAAATCTTTAGTCGCTTGTAAGTAAAACTTTAAAGCACGGACTACGTCCAAATTATGTAAAAGACGTTCCTTCTTTGAAAAAGGATTAGGACACAATGATGGAACAACAATCTCTTGATTGATATTCTTGTTGGAAACTACCTTAGGTAAAAACCCAGGTTTTGTACGCAGAACTACTTTATTTGTATGTAAAATCAGATAAGGAGAATCACATTGTAAAGCTGATAACTCAGAGACTCTACGAGCCGAGGAAATAGCCATCAAAAACAGAACTTTCCAAGATAAAAGTTTGATATCAATGGAATGAAGGGGTTCAAACGGAACTCCTTGAAGAACCTTAAGAACCAAGTTTAAGCTCCATGGAGGAGCAACAGGTTTAAACACAGGCTTAATTCTAACCAAAGCCTGACAAAATGCCTGGACGTCTGGAACCTCTGCCAGACGCTTGTGCAAAAGGATAGACAGCAGAAATCTGTCCCTTTAAAGAACTAGCTGATAATCCTTTATCCAAACCCTCTTGGAGAAAGGACAATATCCTAGGAATCCTAACCTTACTCCATGAGTAATTCTTGGATTCACACCAATGAAGATATTTGCGCCATATCTTATGGTAGATTTTCCTGGTTACAGGCTTTCGTGCCTGTATTAAGGTATCAATGACTGACTCGGAGAAGCCACGCCTTGATAAAATCAAGCGTTCAATCTCCAGGCAGTCAGTCTCAGAGAAATTAGATTTGGATGATTGAAAGGACCTTGTCGTAGAAGGTCTTGTCTCAGAGGCAGAGGCCAAGGTGGAAAGAATGACATGTCTACCAGGTCTGCATACCAGGTCCTGCGTGGCCACGCAGGCGCGATCAAGATCACTGATGCTCTCTCCTGTTTGATTTTGGCAATCAGTCGAGGGAGCAGAGGAAACGGTGGAAACACATAAGCCAGGTTGAAGAACCACGGTGCTGCTACAGCATCTATCAGCGTTGCTTCTGGGTCCCTGGACCTGGATCCGTAACAAGGAAGCTTGGCGTTCTGGCGAGACGCTGTGAGATCCAATTCTGGTGTGCCCCAACGATGAACCAATTGAGCAAACACCTCCGGATGGAGTTCCCACTCCCCCGGATGAAAAGTCTGACGACTTAGAAAATCCACCTCCCAGTTCTCTACACCTGGGATATGGATCGCTGATAGATGGCAAGAGTGAGTCTCTGCCCAGCGAATTATCTTGGAGACTTCTAACATCGCTAGGGAGCTCCTGGTCCCCCCTTGATGGGTGATGTAAGCCACAGTCGTGATGTTGTCCGACTGAAATCTGATGAACCTCAGGGTTGCTAACTGAGGCCAAGCTAGAAGAGCATTGAATATTGCTCTTAACTCCAGAATATTTATACGATCCCTGAGCCTTCAGGGAATTCCAGACTGCACCCCAACCTAGAAGGCTGGCATCTGCTGTTACAATTGTCCAATCTGGCCTGCGAAAGGTCATACCTTTGGACAGATTGACCCGAGATAGCCACCAGAGAAGAGAATCTCTGGTCTCTTGATCCAGATTTAACAGAGGGGACAAATCTGTGTAATCCCCATTCCACTGACTGAGCATGCATAATTGCAGCGGTCTGAGATGTAGGCGCGCAAATGGCACTATGTCCATCGCCGCTACCATTAAGCCGATCACTTCCATGCACTGAGCCACCGAAGGGCGCAGAATGTATTGAAGAACACGGCAGAAATTTAGAAGCTTTGATAACCTGGACTCCGTCAGGTAAATTTTCATTTCTACAGAATCTATCAGAGTTCCTAGGAAGGAAACCCTTGTGAGGGGTGATAGAGAACTCTTTCCCTTGTTCACTTCCACCCATGCGACCTCAGAAATGCCAACACTATGTCCGTATGAGATTTGGCAATTTGGAAGTTTGACGCCTGTATCAGAATGTCGTCTAGATAAGGGGCCACTGCTACGCCCCGTGGTCTTAGGACCACCAGAAGAGACCCCAGAACCTTTGTAAAAATTCTTGGGGCTGTAGCTAACCCGAAGGGAAGAGCCACAAACTGGTAATGCCTGTCTAGAAAGGCAAACCTTAGGAACCGATGATGATCTTTGTGAATCGGTATGTGAAGGTAAGCATCCTTCAAATCCACTGTGGTCATGTACTGACCCTCCTGGATCATAGGTAGGATTGTCCGAATAGTTTCCATTTTGAACGATGGAACTCTGAGGAATTTGTTTAAGATCTTTAGATCCAAAATTGGTCTGAAGGTTCCCTCTTTTTTGGGAACCACAAACAGATTTGAATAAAATCCCTGTCCTTGTTCCATCTGTGGAACTGGATGGATCACTCCCATTATTAGGAGGTCTTGCACACAGCGTAAGAATGCCTCTTTCTTTATCTGGTTTACAGATAATTTCGAAAGGTGAAATCTCCCTTGTGGGGGGGAAGCTTTGAAGTCCAGAAGATATCCCTGAGATATGATCTCCAACGCCCAGGGATCCTGAACATCTCTTGCCCACGCCTGGGCGAATAGAGAAAGTCTGCCCCCTACTAGATCCGTTGCCGGATAGGGGGCCGTTCCTTCATGCTGTCTTAGAGGCAGCAGCAGGCTTTCTGGCCTGCTTGCCTTTGCTCCAGGCCTGGTTAGATTTCCAGGCCGGCTTGGATTGCGCAAAAGTTCCCTCTTGTTTTGTAGCAGAGGAAGTTGATGCTGCACCTGCCTTGAAGTTTCGAAAGGCACAAAAATTAGACTGTTTGGCCCTTGATTTGGCCCTGTCCTGAGGAAGGGTATGACCCTTACCTCCAGTAATGTCAGCAATAATTTCCTTCAAACCAGGCCCGAATAGGGTCTGCCCCTTGAAGGGAATGTTAAGTTATTTAGACTTTGAAGTCACGTCAGCTGACCAAGATTTAAGCCATAGCGCCCAAGCGCCTGGATGGCGAATCCAGAATTCTTAGCCATTAGTTTAGTCAAATGAACAATGGCATCAGAAACAAAAGAATTAGCTAGCTTAAGTGTTCTAAGCTTGTCAAATATTTCAGTCAATGGAGTAGCTGTCTGAAAGGCCTCTTCCAGAGACTCAAACCAGAACGCTGCAGCAGCAGTGACAGGAGAAATGCATGCAAGGGACTGCAGGATAAAACCTTGTTGAATAAACATTTTCTTAAGGTAACCTTCTAATTTTTTATCCATTGGATCTGAAAAAGCACAACTGTTCTCGACAGGGATAGTGGTACGCTTTGCTAAAGTAGAAACTGCTCCCTCCACCTTAGGGACCGTCTGCCATAAGTCCCGTGTGGTGGCGTCTATTGGAAACATTTTTCTAAAAATAGGAGGGGGGAAAAACGGCACACCGGGTCTGTCCCACTCTTTAGTAATAATTTCTGTAAACCTTTTAGGTATTGGAAAAACGTCAGTACACACAGGCACCGCGTAGTATTTAGCCAGTCTACACAATTTCTCTGGCACTGCAATTGTGTCACAGTCATTCAGAGCAGCTAAAACCTCTCCAAGCAACACCCGGAGGTTCTCAAGCTTAAATTTAAAAGTAGACATATCTGAATCAGGTTTCCCTGAGTCAGAGACGTCACCCACAGACTGAAGCTCTTCCTCAGCTTCTGCATATTGTGACGCAGTATCAGACATGGGCCTTAAAACATCTGCGCGCTCTGTATTACGTCTAACCCCAGAGCTATCGCGCTTTCCTCTGAATTCAGGCAGTCTGGCTAATACCGCTGACAGGGTATTATCCATGATTGCCGCCATGTCCTGCAAAGTAATCGCTATGGGCATCTTTGATGTACTTGGCGCCATTTTAGCGTGAGTCCCTTGAGCGGGAGTCAAAGGGTCCGACACGTGGGGAGAGTTAGTCGGCATAACTTCCCCCTCGTCAGAATCCTCTGGTGATAATTCTTTTAAAGATAACAGCTGATCTTTATTGTTTAAAGTGAAATCAATACATTTAGTACACATTCTCCTATGGGGTTCCACCATGGCTTTTAAACATAATGAACAAGGAGTTTCCTCTATGTCAGACATGTTTATACAGACTAGCAATGAGACTAGCAAGCTTGGAAAACACTTTAAATCAAGTTAACAAGCAATATAAAAAAACGTTACTGTGCCTTTAAGAGAAACAAATTTTGCCAAAATTTGAAATAACAGTGAAAAAAGGCAGTTAAACTAACAAAATTTTTACAGTGTATGTAAAAAGTTAGCAGAGCATTGCACCCACTTGCAAATGGATGATTAACCCTTAATACAAAAAAACAGATTAACAAAACGAAAAATATGTTTTTTAAACAGTCATAACAACTGCCACAGCTCCTACTTTTGAAGCCCTTTGAGCCCTTCAGAGATGTCCTATAGCATGCAGGGGACTGCTGAGGGAAGCTGAATGTCACAGTTTGTAATTTTAACTGCACCAACTGTAACTTTTATACTATAACAGTGGAAAGCCTCAGGAAACTGTTTTTATGCAAAAATAAAGCCAGCCATGTGGAAAAAACTAGGCCCCAATAAGTTTTATCACCAAAGCATATATAAAAACGATTAAACATGCCAGCAAACGTTTTATATTGCACATTAATCAGAGTATATACCTCTGATAGCAAGCCTGATACTAGTCGCTATTAAATCACTGTATTTAGGCTTTAACTTACATTAATCTGGTATCAGCAGCATTTTCTAGCAAATTCCATCCCTAGAAAAACTTAACTGCACATACCTTATTGCAGGATACCCTGCACGCCATTCTCCCTCTGAAGTTACCTCACTCCTCAGACATATGTGAGAATAGCAGTGGATCTTAGTTACTTCTGCTAAGATCATAGAAAATCGCAGGCAGATTCTTCTTCTAAATGCTGCCTGAGATAAAATAGTACACTCCTGTACCATTTAAAAACAATAAACTTTTGATTGAAGAAAAAACTAACTGTATTTTACCACTTTCCTCTTACTACCTCCAGCTATGTTGAGAGCTTGCAAGAGAATGACTGGGTATGGCAGTTAGGGGAGGAGCTATATAGCAGCTCTGCTGTGGGTGATCCTCTTGCAACTTCCTGTTGGGAAGGAGAATATCCCACAAGTAATGGATGATCCGTGGACTGGATACACCTAACAAGAGAAAAGGGTAATATCTCTAGAAAATAAACAAGAGGCCATTGTTAAAGAGGTTCACTCAAATTCCTCTAATATCCAGGAGCAGGAAATTAAAATACAAACACTTGCTGAAAAGTTAGAGGACCTGGAGAACAGGTCGCGACTAAATAACTTTAGAATCAGGGGAGTTTCTGAAACTATCTTCCCCCCGGCGATTGAAGGTTATCTTCAGGCCCTATTTAGGGTAATCAAAGAAAATCCATCTGCTGGCGATATTCAGATAGAATGGGCTCACAGGGACTTACGACCCAAACCTCCTCCCAAAGCCCTGCCGAGGGATATAATAGTGAAATTCCTTAAATATAAGGACAAAGAGGATCTCCTTCGCTGTGCCAGAGAGAAACACCCAATCCTACATGCGGGAGAGGAAATCCAACTATTTACAGACCTTTCTCCCACCACTCTTCAAAAGAGAAGGGACTTGTCTCACATCACCACTATCCTGAAAATGCACAAAGACTCTTACAATGGGGCTTCCCAGTCTCTGGTAGTTTCAGTCAGTCTGATAGCCTCAGCTAACAATAAGGCAGCTATCTTTAGACCGGGGTCTGATCCTAATCAGTTTTACAAAGAGTTGGCTTTGTTTCCTGCCCTTGAGAGAGAGGACAATGTGAAAGCCCCTGAAGTGTGTCTTGGAACCACAGAGTTGATGGGAAATGGTTCTAGTTCACGCTGACAATAATCCAGGGTCTTCCTTCTTTCCGCAGTTGTTGAATATGTATGCGGGATGTGATGCCTCTCACGACCTACGAGACCCTGATGTTGAGATGAGGAGTTGGGGCGAGCTTACTTTTTCGGGACCACCTGTCGGGGTATGTAGATACCTTGAATACTCTCCAAACTTTACAATTATCCGCCCTGGGAGGAGTTGTTAAACTTAAAGGACAGAAACTTTGTACAATGCACAAACTACCTACGACATGTTGCAGATATATATCTCCTGACAGGTACTTGCCTTTCACTTTGTAGTGACAGGTCAAAAAGTTTAGTACTAACAGTTAACAGTTTATTTCAATGTTAAGGTGTACTATGTTGTTTATGATTCATTAATGTGTAATTATTGTTTGAATGTGTGATACTTCCTAGGTTATTGAGTACACCTATTTCAATATAATTCCTATGACGGACAGTTGTTTACTTCTCAACCTGGTTTAACTCCCTGTTATTATCTACGAAATTGGGAGCTCCCCTCCCTTTCTCCCCCTCTTAATTTCCTCCCTTTCCAAACCTTCCTATATCTTTCCCTTCCTCCTAACTCCCTCCATTCCCCCTCCCCTTCCTGCCCACACCTACCCTTTATTTGAATACCCTTGTCATCGAAAATATATCTAATGTAAATCACACTCCTCACCTAGTCGGTTGTGGAGATACTTCCCCAGTGTAGACACTTTAACAGTAACTTTCACGCCGTGAAAATAATTTTCTTTTCTTATATCATTATTATAGAGGTCCTTCTTAAGGTCCATATATAAGCTCTATTATTATATAGTGTCTTCTCGCTTCTTGTGAGACTACTTTTACCTCTTAATTTTCTTTTTCTACTACTTTCTACTTTAACTTTATTCCCTCCCCCCCCTTTTTTTTTCCCTCTACACCCCCCATCATGCCAAGTAACTATAGTAGATTTCAGGAACATTCTTTCAAGATAATATCTATAAATGCCAAAGGACTTAATAATCCGGGCAAAAGGTCCATAGCACTCAGAGAACTAAACAAATTAAAAAGCCAAATTATATTACTACAGGAGACCCACTTTCAGAAGGGAAGGGAACCTCGTTGGTCGCCCAAGCACTTTGCGACATCAATCTATGCCTCAGGCCCAGATAAAAGGGGGGAGTGGGCATCCTCATCCATAAATCTCTACCCATACAGATGACTTACACTTTTAAGATCCAGAAGGGCATTTTATACTTCTGGTGGGTACACTGTTCTGCCAATCACGATACTGAATGTGTATGCTCCCAATCATGCACAGAGCAAATTTTTCAAAAAAATTTCAAACCTTTTGCTAGACCATGCTAAGGGCGTGATCTTTCTGGCTGGTGATTTTAATGTCTTGCTTGACCCAAGCATCGATTCCTCGAAGGGGACAACTAACGTTCCAAAATCAGTCCAGAGAGCAGTTAAGAACTCTTTGACTAAATTGACCTTCACAATATTTGGAGAACATTACATACTTCTGTAAGAGACCTCACCACATAACAGTTATACGCAGATTGACTATATTATGACAGACTCCCACGGCCTTTCCCTAACTACCCAATGTGATATAGGCAACATTACTTGGTCCGACCATGCGCCAGTAACTTGCTCCATTCTCTGGCCAGATTTACCAATTACTAATAGATCCTGGAGAATGGATGATACACTACTACATAATCCTATCATTCAGGAAGAAATAGATAAGGCTTTAGTTGAATATTTTTTGATAAACGAAAACACAACCTCATCTCCTCATATAGAGTGGGAGGCACACAAAGCAGTGATCCGAGGCCTTTTTATTAAACACAGTGCGAGACTGGCTAAACAAGCTAGGATGCAACACTCAAATCTCCTAGACAGAATCAACACCTTAGAAAAGGCACACAAACAAAACCTAGCTAATGAAGCCCTTAAGTTAGATTTATTTGCTGCTAGAGCGGATTTAAAGCAATTCCTCACAAAAACGCACCAACGAAATGCACTTTACCTCAAACAGTACTACTACGAGGGGGAAAATAAACCTGGGAAAATTCTTGCGAGATCTCTCCACAGGAAACAATTATCAACATATATTCATTCCATTAAGGCCAGGGACGGCACCTCTGTTTCTAGTAGTAAACTAATAGCTTCCATATTTAGGGATTACTATAAATCTTTGTATAATATAGAAGGCTCAGCCACCTCGACTCACTCACATACTGATCTAGACGTACTCAATGGACACATGGACAATTACTTTAGCGACATTGGTCATCCATCCTTGGATGAGAAGGCAAGGTCAGACCTTGCATCTCTTATCACAATAGAGGAACTACAATTAGCCATCCAGGACATGCCTTCTGGCAAAAGTCCCGGACCGGATGGTTTTACCCCTAGATGCTATAAATTGCTTAGCAAACACTCTCTCCTCACTTAATTAGGCTTTTTAACACCTTAAGAGACAACCCCACTTTATCTGACCCACTATTGGAGGCACATATTACAGTCATCCCTAAGCCTGGGAAACCAGCCTCATGTCCGGAGAATTTTAGACCTATCTCTCTTACAAACACAGACATGAAGATACTAGCCAAAGTCGTCGCTAACAGGTTAAACAAACACTTGCCAAACCTAATTGCTACAGACCAAGTCGGCTTTATCCCAGGGCGAGAGGCCCGTGATAACACCGTTAAAATTCTGCAACTAATAAATCACGCTAAGGTCTCGAAAACCCCCCTAGTGCTATTTGCGACGGACGCGGAGAAGGCCTTCGACAGAGTTCGGTGGTCTTTTCTGCGCAGGTCTATGACAGAAATGGGCATTCCATTGCCCTTCCTAAATATGTCTATGGCCTTATATTTCTCCCCAAATGCAAAAATCATAGTTAACGGTACTCTTTCTGACCCATTCAAAATTAATTATGGAACTAGACAGGGCTGCCCATTATCCCCATTACTCTTCGCCATGACCATGGAGGTTCTCGCCCAAAAAGTTAGAAACAATAGAGAAATTACTGGAATAATGATAGGAGAGGTTGAATACAAACAAGCCCTTTATGCTGATGATGCACTCTTCTCACTGACAAATGCCGAGACATCTATTCCCGCACTTTTGGAGGAAATTAATAGATATAGTAAGATTTCAAACTTTCAATTAAATATTTCAATTAACTTTCAATTAAATATTTCTAAATCTGAACTTCTTAACATCAACACTAACACTATTGCCCAGCATGAATTAAAATACTTAGGGATTTACTTAGCCCCCTCCACTCAGGATTTATATAAACTCAACTACCTCAATATAAAAAACGAAATAATCAGAGATTTATCGTCTTGGAAAAACAAAAAGCTTTCGTGGCTCGGAAGGATTGGAGTTCTAAAGATGAACGTCCTTCAGCGCATTCTGTATTTGCTCGAAACACTTCCTATACTGCTCCCTGAGGGATACCTATCCCAACTTCAAAAAGCTTTTGAACAGTACATATGGGATAGTGCTTGACCTAGAATCCCAAGAAAAACCATGCATCTACCTAGGGACAAAGGGGGATTGGGGGTCCCCTGCTTACAAACTTACAAACATGCAATAGCGTTACAGCACATAGTAAAATGGGCACATAATTCTAATGATAAAGCTTGGATTCACATAGATAGACATATCTTTAAAATAAACAATATGGCATCGCTGGCTTGGTGGCCGAGACAAAAGAGGCCCAAACCAATGACAGTTACCATGTTACGGCAGGCATATTCTATGAGTGGGACAAACTCTTGTCCACTAACACGCACATTTCTATGAACAGTGCACCACTTACACCCATTCTGGAACACATAGATCTCCCATACTGTCGGTTAGGTTTCACTGAACTTCAGCCATATAGCCTTAGGACTGGCTCCGCTCATTTTGTTTCAGTCGAGCAGACTGAAGACTCATTCGGAGCTAGAAGAAGCGCACAGGGTGATTTTCTCCTCGTGGCTTCATTACCAAATTGTTCACTTTATTTCCCACCATAAACACAAAGAGGATCTTGGAAGGAGGCTCACACCCTTTGAGTCCCTTTGCACCTCCCCCACCGCTCCTGCACATCTTATCTCCAGATATTATTTTGTATAGCTTAGAAATGATTCACTAAATCTTCCTTCCTATACACACTCCTGGGAGGGAGACTTGGGTGGTGAGGTTGATGAAGAGGCATGGCACCGCGCCTTCCGTTTGATTAAAAAATCTTCGGTTTCGGCAACCATTTAGGAAATCCATATAAAACTCCTGTGTAGGTGGTACTTAACTCCCTCACGCCTGCACAAAATCTTTCCTACACTTAACACTACATGCTGGAGAGGTTGCGGGGAAGAGGGGTCTCTCCTTCACATTTGGTGGTCATGCCCCAGATTGAGGGGGTTTTGGCCAGCCATTTTGGAGGAGATATCTGTGATCCTAGGAACTGAGATTCGCCACAATCCAAACACAATTTTGTTCATTGACCTCCCCAAACTAATTGGGATGGGTAAACAACCATTATTATTAATTATGCTTACGGCAGCTAAAAAACTCATACCAAAACACTGGAAATCTCAAACAATTCCTTCCAAGGAAGAGTGGAAAGCAACGGTCTCCGACCCTCTCTCTCTTGAGAGATATCACTACTTAAAAACGCATACACTAGAGGTTCACGAGATGATGCTGGCACTCTGGCTAAGAACAATATAGCTCTAGAAATCTCACTCAAAGCAAACAGGTTTTTTTTTTTCCCCTTCTCTTTCTCTCTTCCCCACTTCCACAAATCTGCATTTCTCTATCCTTTTTCTTCTTCAAGTTTAAAAACGTCTGTAAAAGGTTAATTTTATATTTGTCAAATATAAGAAAAATGTAAAAACTCACTAAGCAACTTGAGAAAGTTAAGTGTTGATTATAATACTGATTTAAAATTAATAATTTCTCTTGTATACCCAAGTCTTATTGGAATGGTCAATTTTGGTTTCACATGTTTAAATATGGAGAACTGAGACCTTCAGTTTCGTACTTCGATGTTCAAAGCTACATCCCATGTTTTTCTCTATGTTTGTATAAAGGTGATGCCTTGTCATTCTCAATATCTCAATAAAGATTTCAAATAAAAAAAAAAAAAAAAAGAAAGCATACCTAGGTAGGCTCATGAGCAGCAATGCAATACTGGGAGTTACCTGCTTGGTGGCTACACATATATGCCTCTTTTCATTTGCTCACCTGATGTGTTCAGCTAGCTCACAGTAGTGCATTGATGCTCCTTCAATAAAGGATAACAAAAGAATGATGCAAATTTGATAACAAAAGGAAATTGGAGAGTTGTTAAAAAATGTATGTTTTACAGCCTAAAGAGTGTATTAGCATCATGGGAAATGTAGTTCTCCAAAACATTTGGGGGCCCAAGTTTGCTGACCCCTGTTTTATCTGTTTCATGTCCCTTGTGCAACAATTAAAAGTAACTTTTGGGTTGTAGATTTTTAATAAATGAATTAAAAAAAGACACAAATAACTTTGATGTGGGGTGGCTCAAATACAAAAAAATCCTTTGGAATCTTATGTTGTATGACATTTCTGCATGTTTGATTCACTGGTATATTTATTTATATTTTTTTAAACTATGTTGCTCTCTTCCTGAGATTTTCTTACATAAACAAAAGATTTTGCTGTCTTAGAAAATGTTCTTTTTGGGCTAATCTCTGCTATGTGAAGTTGTGATAGGTTTAATTTAAAGTTTTGTTTGCAAGCATGTAAACATAGAAGTAGAAGGCAGTCTAATGCAATAATGGTTTTGATTAAAATTAAGAGGGACACAAAACCCAAATGATTTGGATAGAGCATGTGATTTTAAGCAACTTTCTTATTTACTCCTATTATCAAATTTTCTTCGTTCTCTGTGTATTTTTATTTGAAATAAGCAGGAATGTAAGCTTAGGTGCCAGCCCATTTTTGGTTCAGCACCTGGTTAGTGCCTGCTGATTGGTGGCTAAATGTAGCTACCAATCAGCAGGCGCTACCCAGGTGCTCAACCAAAAAGGGTCCAGCTCCTATGATTACATTCCTGATTTTTTAAATAGAGATACCAAGACGTTATAATTTATATAAATTCTACATTTTAGATTATATTTGCCTTTTGTGCTGGATTCATCTGTTTAAAAATGTAGAATTGAAAATGACATTTTTAGGATTTCAATAAAAAAAAAATATATTTCCAATTTACTTCTATTATCGTTTACCTATTTATGGTAAACTCCATATCTAGATAGGCTCAGAAGTGTGCACGTATATTGAGCATTGTATGACAGCAGTGTTTGTAAAAAATTTTAGAAATACAGTGCTGAAGACAAATGCACTCTCTTAAAGGGACAGTCTACTTGAATATTTATATTGTTTAAAAAGATAGATAATCCCTTTATTACCCATTCCCCAGTTTTGCATAACCAACACTGTTTTATATTAATACACTTTTTACCTCTGTGATTACCTTGTATCTAAGCCTCTGCGTACTGCCCCCTTATCTCAGTAATTTTTTTTCAATCTTGAATTTTAGCCAATCACTGCTGTTTTTTATCATTCACCATGAGAGTGAGCACAATCTTATCTATATGGCACAGATGAACTAGCACTGTCTGGCTGTTGTGCAAGAATTAAAAAGCTAATACAAAGCACTGAGATAAGGGGCTGTCTGCACAGGCTTTGAAACAGTTGATTTGTGAGCCATCTTTTTTTTTTTTTGGCGAGAAAAATGAGTATCAATGTATTACAGAAACTCTGCAACTTATTTGAATCATATGGGCATACTGATACACAATATGCATATTTGTTATAAGGCAAAGTGGACAGCTGCCTATAGCTCTCGGCTGGATGTGCGAGTGTTGCAGTTTTACAATTCTCTACATCTCTATCTTATAGTTTTCTACCCTGGAATTGGCTGACAAGTAGAGCTGATCAGATTGGCTTCACTAGGAGTGGTATATTACTGGGCACAAATGTGGATAAGAAATAATTTGTAGGTGCCAATAAAAAAAGATAGAAAAAACAACTGAGCCTTAAGGACTGATTGCTCACTGGCTACTAAGCAGCTCTTCCTTTATTAGTGGACAGTAACACACCTAACTAAGATATGTTTTTGTCTTAGTTTTGGAACAGCTGTGTTTTAAAGAGAAGACACTAATAGATTTTATAATGCCCCCTTTTAGACAAATTAAAAAATAATTACCTTTGTATCCTTTTAAAGGGACATGAAACCCATTTTTTTAACCCTTTCATGATTTAGATAGAGCATTATAGATTAAGCAGCTTTCCAATTTACTTCTGTTATCAAATTTGCTTTATTCTCTTGGTATACTTTGTTGAAGGAGAAGAAATGGATTACTGGGAGCTAGCTGAGCAACACAGGTGAGCCAATGACAAGAGGCATATTTGTACAACCACCAGCCACCACCTAGCTCCTGGTATTGCATAACTACTCCAGAGCTTACCTAGCAAACCTTTTCAAAAGAGGATACCAAGAGAATAAAGGAAATCAGATAATATAAGTACATTTTGAGTTTACTGTCCCTTTAATTTATAGGGACAATGTGCTGTAATTTTTGTTTCCCCTAAATATATTCCTAAGAACATTATACTAGCTGCAAGGTATTAAAGGGACATAAAACCTCAAAAATGTGCTTTCATGATTTAGACAGAACATACAATTTTAAAACACTTTCTAATTGACTTCTTCTATCAAATTTTCTTTATTTTCTTGTTATCTTTTGTTGGAAATTTAGGGATGTAAGATCAGGAATGTACACGTGTCAGCAGATCTATATGACAGCAATTTTACAACACTGATATACATTAGTAAGTGCACGAGATGGCAGCACTATTTCCTGTCATGTAGTGCTTCAGGCATGTGCACGCCACCTACCTAGGTATCTCTTCAACAAAGAATAACATGAGAATGAAGTAAATTTGATAATATAAATAAGATGAAAACTTTTTTTAAAATTGTATTCGCTATCTAAATAATTACATTTTTTTGGGGTTATGTCCCTTTAAATGCTTTTGAAATTGCTCCATTAGGTTTAATCTTGCAATTGGTTTTGCTAATTAAAACCACCACCCATAATGGCAATTTCATCACCAAGTGTTAGCTCTTGTGTATATAGCAAAAACAAAATTTATGCTTACCTGATTAATTTCTTTCTTTCTTGACACGGTGAGTCCACGGATCAACATAATTACTGCTGGTCAGGAGTGATATTCCCAACAGTAATTATGATGATCCGTGGACTCACCTTGTCATTAGAAAGAAAACAAAATTTATGCTTACCTGATGAATTTCTTTCTTTCTTGACTTGGTGAGTCCACGGATCATCATAATTACTGTTGGGAATATCACTCCTGACCAGCAGTAATTATGATGATCCGTGGACTCACCGTGTCATTAGAAAAAAATAAGATTATCAGGTCTGCACTTCCTACAGTCTCAGCCCATTTGAAAGGCAAATTCTTAAGAGCAAAGGGTGGGGGTTTCACTGCGCAAAACCAGCAATTTGAAACATGAAAACAAACATAAAGGACCCATTTCCTATACATTTAATACTCTGCAGCTGGTATTACAAGCCACTGGAAACACATTAAGGAGAGATATTTTATTTCATTCTAACAACACTTAAGCGGTCTGTATAGATTTACCAGCAAACCTTTTTTTTTAAAGAATAAGTACCATGTATTGCCAAACCAGTTCACTGTATGTAGTTTGTGTCCAGTTGTTCTGTTCTTGTAGCCAATAAAATTTCAGTAAAGCTGTCACTTAATAAATGGTGACTATAAATTCTAGTGACATGGTGCTGCAGATGTTGATTGCTTTGGATTCAGGAGAGGATACTAAAGCTTTTTACTGAAATCTTTAAGCACACACAGCTGTGTGTGTACTCTGCTTTTAATAAGTGCAAAGGCAATGTCCAAACGCACAGCTGTGTGTGTGTCACTGTTTGTGTAAGCGAACACTCAGTCTGTCTTATCCTGTGTATATACAGCAGTTCCCTCAATGTTAAAATAAAGTTTGGCTAAATATTAGGGAAATGTCAATGAAGATTAACCTGTCAAATGCCCATTAAAGGGACATCAAACATTTAATACATGCTACATAGAATGATATATTCAAAGCAAAGTTTAGCCTCAGAATAATATAGAGATGATTTTTTTTTCTAATGGAATTAGTTTAAATATTGAAAACATAAATGTAAAGTTTTAATGTCATAAAGCAATAGGTGCTGCTATATTGTAACCTAGGTTTCCTTCTCTGCAGAGGCCAATTAAGGACAGTTATAATCACTAGAGTGTGCAACCAATGTGCGTGGTATATAGCAGAATGGGAAACTTAAAATGTTTATTTCATGATTCCAATAGAGCATACATGTTTATGCAACTTTCAAATGTATTTCTAATTTGTTTTATTCTCTTGGTATCCTTTATGGAAAGAACAACAATGCACTACTGGGAGCTAGATGAACACAATCATTAAGCAAATCACAAGAGGCATGGTATGCCAGGCTAGACAAATTGGAGAATCAAACTGACAGCTGCTTTTTTCTACAGTCCAGCCACTCAGGGGTTAAAAGACAGTTCCTGGCCACAATTCCCTTTATGGCTCTATTTTAACCTTGCAATAATGTGGAGCTAGGTCTGTGCCACGTCCCCTTACAAAATCACCCTTTTTGGGGCATTTTTTCAGCCACCTGGATGTGTTTTACTGTAAACGCAATACCCCCTACCCGGTAAACGCAAAATGACAAGTCGCTCCCGCACCATGTAACCAAAATGTACCAAACTTTCACAGAGTGAGCATCTGAACCTGTGTAGGGGCTTGTTTGTTATTTATAGAAAGAAAATTGTGCTCTATATAGAAAAGAGTATGTAGGCAAACATGTTTTTTTATACCACCCCGTATATATAAATTTGTTCGTTGTATATATATATATATTTATACAGGGGTCAAGTCGAGTGGGAACGGAGTTCCTGCCCTATTTTTGCAGGAGGAACTAAGTTCCCTCTGGACAGATAACAGAAACACTTCAGTAAACACTGCTGCTGGTGGGAGGAGCTGGAGCACAGTCTGGTTATAGGGATAGTGAGATCCTCTAGTAATGGGCAGTAACACATCCTACAATACACTAAATGTAAGACTGTCAGTTGTCCTGCTGTGTTTCTGTGTGACTTTCTCTGGGGTTATTTAGCTCCCCTCAGCAGAAATAGGACTATTGTACCTTAAATGGTTGAGACTATGTGACACAGGAAGATTCTAAGGCCCAAAGGCAACCGGCAACCATTCAACCCTTCACTGGATTTAATTTGCTTTCATTAACCCAAGTGTATAGATTATATACATATAAATACAGTGTGTGTGTAATATATACAGTATATAATATAAACAGCTTTGTTCACTACACTACTATCCATCTGTCTATTCTGTCTGTCTGTCTATCTATACAGCTGGATTAACATGTATAAACAGGGCAGAATACATAAGAAAGGGAATAAGAGACATAACAAATAGCATTGAAACTGGCCTCTGGCCAGATGAGAAATAAACTTCTTCCACTACAGCAGATTTGCTGTGCACACAGCCTTGGCGAACGATAAAAGCCACCAGCATCATATTGTCAGACTGAATTTAAGCATGAAAATGATAAAGAAGAGGTCTTAGGGTTTACAGTTCTTAGCTCCTGTGTGTTGATGAAAAGGGAGGACTCCTGAAGAGACCAGATTCCCTGAGCCCTGATGCATTGTTTCACAATGCTTTGCTGTGTAGAGAGAATAATTCTGTTTGTTGGACCCCTATTACAAGTATATTGATTTTTCCTCCTCTGGACTGCTGTGCTTTTTATCCGTGCAGCTAAGATAAGTTCAGGGTAGACTGCTAAGATATTTGCTGTTAAAGGGACATTTTTTTTATTGCATCTGAAAAAGGGAGTTTTCAAAAAATACATATTCCTGCATTGAGAAAACAAACAAACAATTGTGCTGTAATGCTTGGGAAGGGTTTCATTGTCTATTAGTAAACCTCTGCAATCTACGGTCATTATTTATTTTGTCCCCTTTTCCTGTAATTCCATTTGGAAATTGTGATTTTTCAGTTGCTGTTAGAAATGGAAGTACAAAACACTGTTATATTCCACACAGCCATTGGCTGCACACTTTAGTGACCTATTTATAACTGTCCCTAATTGGCCACAGCAGAGAAGATAACCTAAGTTACAACATGGCAGCATCAATTGCTTTATAGACACTAGGCGGTAGATTTATCATACCCCGGACAGGCATGATTCGTTATAGCGAATCATATCTACCCTGCATACGCTGTCGGCATTTACCATTGCACAAGCATTTCTGGTGAAATGCTTATGCAATACAGCCCCCTGTACATTTGCGTAGCAGGGGGTGTCAATCATCCCGATCGCATCAGGATGATTGCAGTCTGCAACCTCAGAGGTGGCGGACGAGTTAAGGAGCAGCAGCCATAAAAGTGGTTACACTATGAAGTCCAACCCTTAAGTGAAGAAAATAATCTGTACAGTCCTCAAATTTTCTTTACTTAAGGGCTAGTCTTCATAGTGCAACCACTTTTGTGTAGAGGGGACAGTCTTTTTTTCACACCATTGAAATATTTTACAACTAAAACACTCATTACCTCAAAAAATATTATTTAAAGGGCCATAATACCCAAATGTTTAAACATTTGAAAGTGATGCAGCATAGCTGTAAAAAGCTGACTAGAAAATATCACCTGAACATCTCTATGTAAAAAAGAAAGGTATTTTACCTCACAAGTTTCTCAGTAGCCAAATCCCATTGTAAAGGATTTCTAAGCAGCAAATTAGTATGTCTGTCCCGGGACAGCGGAAGGAGCGAGCTTACGTGCACTCTCATCTTATTTCCCTATTCAGCTTAAGGAAGTTTACTATGAAATCTCATGAGAGTTAAGTGAAATCTCATGAGATCACAGTAAAAGAGTTCATGACTTCAGTACTGTTGATGCTGATTGGCTGCTGTTCATTTTTTTTTTATCTGCAGCTAAGCAGCAGTTGAGTCTAATTTTTTTACACAGAACTTACTCTGCTGAGCTGAGGAAAATTGTGAGGTAAAATATCTTCCTTTTTTACATAGAGATGCTTAGGTGATATTTTCCTGTCAGCTTTTTACAGTTATACTGCATCAGTTTTAAGTGATTTAGTATATGAGTATTATCTCCCTTTAACTTAAAGGCATCCAGTCTCTTCACTTGTGGAGTGAGTATCCCAAAATGACTATTGGACTAGGACTTAAAGTGATGGTAAATCCTAGCATTTTTGAAGCTCTAGGATTTACCATTGCAACAAATAAAGGGGACATTCAGTCATGAAGTATAAAATAGGTCACATGCTGAAAGTTCCTTTCTTCTTAAATCCTATTTCCGGCAAACCAGAACGCTTGTGCGGAATAAGCAGCACCTGCTTCTTGATAAATGTACCCCTTAAACTTAACACTTTTTTTTGTCAATAGTTAAACAGCTAATGAAACTTTAAAAAAATACATCTACATGTTATTCTCTGACTAATCTTTTCTTTGAATGCATCATTCTGTATAGCATTTATTTAATGTTTAATGTCCCTTTAAATCCCAAAACATCATCTCTTTGTCTTGCCATGGAGCTGAATCAATACATTTAAAAAGAATCATGATATGTTGTGCAAATTGTCCACCAGATAACGAGTGAGCAATCAGGACCAATAATACACAGCCATGTAATTCCTATTAAATTTAAAATCAAGATAAACAACTTTAGAGCTGTCACTAAGGAGAAAACCAGTGTAAAATGGACCCAGGTAAGGAGAAGGGATCATTTAGCCCAACCAAGACCAAACAACAGCAGGGTGTATTTGGTAACAGGATGTCTTAGGAAGCTGATTAACAGGAGGTATAGCATACCAGTAAGAAAGTTCCAGAGTGTAGTCAGTCAAACCAAGGTCATAAACAGTGGTTATTCTATATCAAGCAATCAGCAAGAGGGCAAGACAGAAGCAGGGACAGTTACCAGCAGAGCAATCCAATTATCTAGGCAAGGCAAGTCAAGCATTCAAGTTTTGGCAGCAGAAGAATTAGAATAAATACACAAGTCTGGTACACAAGCAAAGGTCAGCAACAATGGTAAAAAAAAAACACAGGGAGAAACAGTAGACAAACAGGAGGTCAAGAATACAAGCAACGTTCAGCAATGGAAATTTTTGCAGTAGAAACAAAATCAGGATACTCATTGGAATAACCTTGACATTGCCTTAACTAGACTCTAGAATAGCATGAACATAATGACAGAAATCTACACAAACGATTATCTATGTCTATGACATGGATAGTCGGTGAATCAGTGTGCAAAGTGTCAATTAGGACAGTGTTTCTTAGGCATGTGCATTTGGAAGGAAACAAATGCCAAAGATGGCGGCCACAAGAGGCATTCTGATATTTTCAGAGATGGATTTCCGCTTGTGAAAGTGCAATACAATATCCAGATCTTCAGAAGAAGAAATCCAGCACCAAAAATAGCAGAATCCCGCTGGTGGCCGTCATCTTTGGCATTTGTTTCCTTCCAAATACACAGAATGCACATGCCCAGTGTTTCTCAACCCCTGACCTCAAGTAGCTCTAACAGACCAGATTTTTTTAAAGTCTTATCTAGAGCACAAGTGAAGTAATCAGCTGATGGGTGAGAGCAGATTAGTAACCATGGATAGCAAACAATGTGTATATAAAATAAGGAAATAGCCCAAAATGTAGGATTAATGATTAGGCTGTCAGGTTTAAATCAAATATATTCCACAGATATGACCCACAAAGGAAACAGGAAAACACAATAGTGAAGTCTGTTGGGAGAGAGGCAAAAAAAGGTAATACACAGTGGGTACTCAAACTTTCTAGAGCTATAACTCATTTCTTAGTATATAGGTGTCAGGTTTAAACTCCAACGACATACTCAGGAACTCAAGGAAAAAAAATATAAAATATTTAATTTTTAAAAAGGACATAAAAACAGACCAATAATCACAGGGACATAGATCAAAGCATATAAAAAACGTTAGCTCACCGTTTACACACAATATATTGCTTGCAAGGTGTAGATAACAGTTAGGCAACAAAAGTGGTTACACTATGAAGTCCAACCCTTAAGTGACGAAAATAATCTGTACAGTCCTCAAATTTTCTTTACTTAAGGGCTAGTCTTCATAGTTTAACCACGTTTGTGTAAAGGGACAGTCTTTTTTTCACACCATTGAAATATTTTACAATTAAAACACTCATCACCTCAAAAAATATTATTTAACTAAAAGGCATCCAATAAATAAGAATACAGTCTCTTCTCTTGTGGAGTGAGTATCCTAAAATGACTATTGGCCTAGGACTTAAAGTGATGGTAAATCCTAGCATTTTTGAAACGCTAGGATTTACCAGTGCAACAAATAAAGGGGACATTCAGTCATGAAGTATAAAATACGCTGAAAGTTCCTTTATGTGTCTGCAGCATATGCCACACTGAGAGCCTCAGGCCGGCCGCAGCAGAATGCTATTTTTTCAATGAGGTGACGTTTCCACCTCTTAGCCAAGAGCCGTGCGGCCCAGCTAGCATTATGCCAGATAGCTAGCACGCTATTGGTTAAGATCACCTTACTTTAAGGGCAACAATCAAGACAAACAAAATGTGCAACACAGAGCATCAAATGGGAAGAAAACAGTTAACCAAATATTGCAAATGACAGGTATTTACAAAGTAACCATAACAAACCTACGCATAAACGGAGGCCTCTGAGGCCCCCAGCTAACTCAACTCCAGTAAAACACTAGATAAAAAAAAACAAAAAAAACGTTATATACTTTTGAAGGCCACATAGAGACCATTCGCTTGGTATTGGTCAGTTTGTGTGTATCCTGCTTTTGAGATATTTTGAGATACTTACCTTTTATTTCCTACAAGAAAAATATGTTTGTTGTTAATTTTCTAATATTATCAGCTTTCTTTTACCCTCCTACGAGGCCTGATACTGCAAAGGCTGATCTGAGGCAATGTGAGTGCGTCCCTATGATCTCAATAGAAGTTAGCGTTACAGTTCCTGATTGTCTGTAGTGCTTTTCCTCTTGAAAACATAAAAAAATGGTTGCCAGGCTAAGAGTACTATGTGCAATGTAAGCAACGGTAAAGGTTTGTTGATCTTTATTAAAAATGACATAACAAAACAGTTTTTTTGTTGTTGCAGGAAACGGTATTAAATACTTAGGTTTCAAGCTACTGGTTTTGTGTCCCTTTAATGTTACCCATTTGATACACTATGTGGTGCCCTCTGTATTTCATTAATAATCTGGAGGTGAGCATTATATATATATATATATATATATATATATATATATATATATATATATATATATATTCATTTAATTATTTATATTTACACACACACATACATAAATATATATATTTATTTACACACACACATACATATATATATATATATATATATATATATATATATATATATATATATATACCCTGTGAGGAGCTGGATTCCGATTATTTCGTGAGTGAGTATACTGCATATTATTTGCATTGTTGAATACAACACTTCTCAGTGAAAGTTTTTTCACCTGCAGTAACGCGTATACCTGGGGGGACTAGACAGAAGCTCCACTCAATATTGATCACTTGCTTTTACAACTATAGAAGTTGGAATCTGAATTATTCGGAGTAAGTATACTGCACTAATTTCTTGGTGTTGATCTACACAAACAAAAGTCAAGTTCTTTCTTCCCCAGCCTTAATTGAAAACCCTGGTAAATTGAAGGACCAAAAAAAAAAACAACACTCTAGGACCTGCGCCTCTACATCCACTATCTACACTTTTTGACAGCCGTGCCTTACACTTTTGTTAAGCTTGCACAATAGAAAAGAGAAGACTTACATTTTTACAGATTTTTACACAGTTTCAAACTTACATAAATATATTAAGCGCTCAGGAACAATAAAGAAAAATCCAGCGACTGCAAAAATGTATAAAATATTTGTTTTGTATTGTGCATGATAAACTTAAAAAGGCACTAAACACATATCATGCACCTCTCTCTAATTACAGGTGCTGCCATGTTGGAACCCATGACTAGCAGGAGGCAGGGAATAACCTAAATTCTATATTTAGTGTTTAGTGTCCCTTTAAAGTTATGGTAAACCTAACCCTTTTTAAAAACAGATCCAGAATGTTAGTGATATTTTAGATGGAGTTTAATTCATCAGATGTAATGAAGATGCCGCTATAACTTACTTTTTAATATAGATATGAAATTCAACTACCCCGTGACTCCACCACCCACTTAAAAAGTAAATTTTTCTGTGAGCTAACGGTTTGAATTGTTCTCCAATCAGCACTCTCCCCATATGGCACCTTTTGTTGTAGCTAGAACACTGATTGGAGAACCATTCAAACTGTTAGCTCACAGAAAAATTGACTTTTGAAGTGGGCGGCGGAATGCTGGGTATTTTAATTTCATATCTATATTAAAAAATAAGTTATAACGCATCTTTATTACAACTGATGAATTAAACTCTATCTAAAATATCACTAATATTCCAGATCTGTTTTTAAAAAGGGGGGGAGTTTACCATCACTTTAAGTGCATGATAGTAACCATGATCCTGTAGTTGTACCCAGCAGTTTAATGTCCCATTAACTAGAGCACATGTGAAATAATCATCTGATGGATGAGAGTACAACAAATGCGGAAGAAGTTGGCCACCCGCGGTACTAATAGGCTCTTATGTGAGCCGGACTTCTTCTTCTGAAAGTGCAACACACAGAAATCTGTGCAAATCCAAATTTGCACTTTCTCAAGAAGAAATCCAGCTCAGAAAATAGCAGATTGCCTCTGGCGGTTGCCATCTTCGGCATTTGTTTCCTCACAAAGTCTCTGATGAAGCGCATGTGCCCATGCGTGAAACGCGTTAGATGGAGCTCACCTAGCCTTCAGAAGCCTGTTCTGCAATAAACTCCATTATTGACCTTTGGACTCAGCTTCCTTTTTTCCTCATTTCGTCCTCACAAAGTAGACAAATGCTCATGTCTAGGTGAGAGCAGGTTAGTAACCATGGTTACTGGTCAGCTGATTATTTAACCTGTGCTCTACTTAAAGGGATATAAAAATTAAATATTCTTATTCATGATTCAGACAGAGAATAAAATTGTAAACAACTTTCAAATTTACTTCTATTATCTAGTTTGCTTTGTTCTCTCAATGTCTTTTGTTGAAAATGACACCTAGCTCAGGAGCTGGGAGCTAGCTACTAATTGGTGGCTGCACATATATACCTCTTGCCATTTGTTTACAGATGTGGTCAACTAGTTCCTAGTAGTGATTTGCTGCTCCTTCAATAAAAGAAACAAAGAGAATTAAAGGGACACTGAACCCAATTATTTTTGTTTCATGATTCAGATAGAGCATGACATTTTAAGCAACTTTCTAATTAACTCTTATTATCAAATTTTCTTAGTTCTCTTGTTATCTTTATTTTAAAGCAGGAATATAAATCTTAGCAGCCAGCCCATGTTAGGTTCAGCACAATGAATAGTGCTTTCTTATTGGAGGCTTACATTTACCCACCAATAAGCAAGCATAACCCAGGTTCTCAACCAAAAATGGGCCAGCTCCTATGCATCGCATTCCTGCTTTTTAAATAAAGATAGCAAGAGAACAAAGAAAAATTGATAATTTGAGTAAATCTAAACCATGAAAGAAAAAAAAAATCGGTTTAGTGTCCCTTTAAGCATCATTGATAATAGAAGTAGATTAGAAAGTTGTTTAAAATTGTTGGATCTATCTGAATCCTGAACAATTTTTGGGGGGTTTCATGTCCCTTTAAGATATCATGAAAACCTGGCCTATTGGGGTAGTTGAGGACTGAAGTAGAGAAACACTGATCTATCTCTAAGACATTTTTATACATTTGAGGTTATCAAAATGGCCTTTTTACACCAATTAAGATAATACATATACATTTGGTTTGCTGCATATCAATTGTTATAGAAAAAAATGAATGTGCCAAACTAAGACACATAGATGGAGGCCTCCAGTTAAGATGAAGCCATCTGTTTGAGATTATTATAATAGTTCAGTGATCAAAGTATTTTAACATTAGGATTATGAGTACCTCTGTTTTGGCAGATATAATATACAGAATGTTTGTATGTGCATTGTCAACCAAATGATCTCAGAAAATAAATACAAGTGGAAGAAGCTGGGTAGGTAACCTTTTGTATCTGTGTTAAGATTTTTAGATTAAAGGGACAATCAACACCAGAATTTTTGTTGTTTAAAAAGATAAATAGTCCCTTTATTACCCATTCCCCAGTTTTGCATAAACAACACAGTTATATGAATACACGTTTTACCTCTGTAATTACCTTGTATTTAAGCCTTTGCAGACTGCCCCCTTATTTCAGTTCTTTAGACAGACTTGCATTTTAGCCAATCAGTGCTCGCTCCTCAGTAAATTCAGGTGTGTGAGCTCAATGTTATCTATATGAAACACATGAACTAACACCCTCTAGTGGTCAAAATACATTCAAATTAGATGTGTCCTTCAAGGTGTAAGAAATTAGCATATGAACCTCCTAGGTTTAGCTTTCAACTAAGAATACCAAGAGAACAAAGCAAAATTGGTGATAAAAGTAAATTGAAAAGTTGTTAAAAATTACATTCCCTATTTGAATCATGAAAGTTTTTTTTTGGACTTGACTCTCCCTTAAAGGGACATAATACTCATATGTTAAATCACTTGAAAGTGATGCAGTATAACTGTAAAAAGCTGACAGGAAAATATCACCTAAGCAACTCTATGTAGAAAAAGAAGCTATTTTACCTCACAATTTCCTCAGCTGAAATGAACAGCAGCCAACAGCATCAGCATCAGCAGTGCTGAGGTCATGAACTCTTTTACTGTGATCTCATGAGATTTCATAGTAAACTTCCTTAAACTGAATATGGAAATAATATAAGTGTGCACAAAGCTCACTCCCTTGCCTGTCCCGGGACAGGCATACTGATTTGCTGCTTAAAGTCCTTTGCAAAGGGGTGTGAATACTGAGGACATTTTGAGGTAAAATATCTTTCTTTTTTACTTAGAGATGTTAAGGTGATATTTTCTAGTCAGCTTTTTACAGCTATGCTGCATCACTTTCAAGTGTTTCAATATTTGGGTATCATGGCCCTTTAATAAAGGTTACTTCATTCAAATTATGTTTGTTTAGAGTTCCCACATTTGAAAAGTTAGATAAAGTATGGCATTTTTCTGTCAACTATATGATAGTGCAGACGTTTTAAAGGGATATTAAAAGGGGCATGTAGAGGATACGATTTTAAGCAACTTTCCAATTTACTTCTATTATCAATTTTGCTTCATTCTTGTGATATAATTTATCGAAGGAGCAGCAATGCACTACTGAGAGCTATATACGTATGTGCAGCCAATTAAAAAGCAGCTAGCTCCCAGTTTCTGAGCAAACCTAGGTATAATTTCAACAAAGGATACTGAAAGAGCAAAGCAAATTAGATAATAGAAGTAAGTTGTTTAAAATTAGATGTTATATCTGATTCATGAAAAAAATTGGTATTAATATCCATTTAATCTTATAGCAAAATATATGTGTATAAAATACGCCATGCTGAAAGTTCCTTTATTTGCCTGCAGCGTATGCCATGCTGAACACCTAAGGCCGGCCATGGCAGAACGCTATTTTTCAGTGGGGTGATCTTAGCCAACTGGGTCGTTCAGCTATTGGCTAAGAGATGGAAATGTAACCTCATTGAAAAAATAGCTTTCAGCTGTGGGCGTACTGAGGCACTCAGTGCAGCAAACACTATAGGCAAATAAAGGAACTTTCAGCATGAAAGTCCCCTTTATTTGTTACACCTCTTAAATCCTAGCGTTTCACTAACACTAGCATTTACCATCACTTTAACTGATAACAACTGCATAACAATGCACTTTATACTAACTTTGTGACTGACAGTGATATATCTAAGGGTCCCAGGGGTTACAAAATAATAAAAACTACCTTCGATAAACCTCTAACCTACGTCTCTCCACTCCTGTTATCTCTACGTCCCACTCCCACCTTCAAGACTTCTCCCGTGCTGCTCCTGTCCTCTGGAACTCTCTACCCCGCTCCATAAGACGGTCTCCAACCTTGTATAGCTTCAGACGCTCCTTGAAAACCCACCTATTCAGAGAGGCTTACCATCTCTCCTCCATCTCTCTTCCTAACAACCGAACTAATACATGAACTGCCTGACTCACTACTGCAACTGCAACCGATGTGACAAGCTACCCCCAACCTTATGTCTCTGCACCCAAACCTGTAGACTGTGAGCTCTCCGGAGCAGGGCCCTCTTCCTCCTGTACTAGATTTGTTTAGTTTTGTATTTTATCACAAATCCTTGTCATTGTATACCCCTACATTGTACCCAGCGCTACGGAATTTGGCGGCACTATACAAATATATGATAATAATAATAACAATAAATACTTCTGTGCCAAAAGAAGTAAAAAAGTAGAATCAAACAAAAGGATAATAGATAGCGCTGAGAAAACAGCTTAAAGGGACAGTCTACTCCAGAATTGTTATTTTTTAAAAAGATAGATAATCCCTTTATTACTCTTTCCCCTGTTTTGCATAACCAGCACGGTTCTATTAATAAACTTTTTACCTCTGTGATTACCCTGTATCTAAGCCTTTGCTGACTACCCCTTATTTAAGTTATTTAGTCAGACTTGCATTATAGCCAGTCAGTGCCCTCTCACTTGTAAATCCACGGGCGTGGTCACAATGTTATCTGTATAGAACACATGAACTTACGCCATCTAGCTGTGAAAAACTGCCAATTGCATTGAAATAAGGGGCGGCCTTCAAGGTTTTAGAAATTAGCATATGAGAATACCTAGGTTTAGGTTTCAACAAAGAATACCAAGAGAAAAAAAGCAAATTTGATGATAAAAGTGAATTGAAAAGTTGTTTAAAATTGCATTCCCTATCTGAGTCATGAAAATTTAATTTTGACTAGACTGTCCCTTTAAATATCACACTGTGTCAAATAATAGAAACCAAAAATAATCAATACATGTACATATTTAATAAAAGCAAAGAAACACATACTAATAAACCTAAAAATAAGAACATAGCAAAACTATAGTCCATTAAAGACAATTATACACTGCCAGGTACCTGACATAAACCACAATGTGCCGGCACGCAAGATACAAAAGTGGATCTTGACACCAATGAATTGATCGTCTATGGCTACAGGATTAGGATATCTTTACCTCTATTGATCTATATTAGGACAATACGACTTTTGTAACTTTGTGACTGAGTTTGGGTATTGAAAAATAATTGCAGTAAGAAGGATGTTTATATGCTTTAAAAACTTTTGTACTTGGCTAATATATTATTGTATATAGCAACACAACAGATATGTCTTGTAATTTCAAATGTTTACTGTACCTTTTATTCTTCTTCTAAAGGATTGCAGCAGGGTCAATTCAAATAAAAAAGAAACAAAAATAAAGAAATGAATAAAACTTTAAAAAAAAGTCATATTTCACATGGGATGGAAAAGACCTGTCTGTGAAAGTTTATATGCGCAATAATATGTAACACTTTCTGTGTGTCTTAGTGCATGTCATACATTATATTTCTTTGTAAATGTGTGTGTGACAAAGGGCCCCATATATTAACTGACGTGCGGACAAGCTTTTTAATTTGAGAAGTTGTCCACACACCTTTGTTGCATACGGGCAGCGGATCTGTTACGTATCTATCATTACACACTCCAATGAGACTGTAAATAAATCTAAAGGTATAGCAACAATATTGGCTTTATCTCGCTACTCTTAGGTGGTATTGTAAAAGACTTATTTGCAACTAATACTCCTTTTAACTTAAAAGAGACAACTGATTTTTTTAGAACGCTCAGAATAATAGCGTTTTTAAGGGGAGACGTCCCCTGTTATTTCTCGATATTATTTTATTGTATGGCATATAAAGTTTTTAATCATTAGCGTTGCTTATGTTTAGTGGTTTTAATATACCCTACTGTATATGTTTATCGATGCACTAAATGAATTCCATTCTAGAAAATAGAATAAAATTCACATTTAAATTGTATTTGATTGCTGCACAGTGTGTAACATTATTGGTTTTTATTAGAGAATATAGAACATTATTATTGCACTTTATCAGGAGTATTCCTTATTTTAAAATATTATTAATATGTTTATTCACAATTGGATCATATTTGTATTGCTGCACATTGTGTAACTATATTTTTTCATAGGGTTTGATTTGATACTCTCACTATATTTGTTTCACCCCTACTACGCATCATTTTCACTCTTTGCTAGAAATAGCGCCTCACTACCCCAAACCGCTCTCAATGACTGTGTAATGCCCGTCCCGTCAATTGCGCAAGAGAAACGACTGTCAATCACTGAGACGGAGCGAGCTCTCTGTGATTTCTCTTCGCCAATCGCCACTTCTGAGTGGTGAAGTGTGTAAGAAGCATCGTTCTAATGGCCCCTGCTTCTTACATTGAGGGAAGCAGACTCGCATGTGCGAACCTACCCTGTAAGGGTTCCAAAACAATTTCCGCTGCTTCGTAAATGGAGCCCAATGTCTATATCAGTCTATGTCACAATATTTGTGTGTCTCTGCATGTCATAGTTTTTGTGTCTTATTATTTCTCGGTGTCACCGGATAGTTGCAGTTTGTATTTCGTTGCATTCCTCCTTCCTTCTAGCAGATATGTTGAAAGAAATCTTGACATAATCTTTTACGCTTCCAATTCAATTTAGCTTTAAATTCTAATCTAATATATTCAGGTATTTGTTTGCTTTTTTTCACCTAATCCTCTATATATGAGATACACAGTGAGCTTCAGCTAAACTTCTTTCCAAGTCTTTTATTAGTAAAGTAATTAGTTATACTTCTGGTGTGAAGAACTGAAGAACAGTTTGCTCAAAATAAACATTAACACACCCTGAACAGAAAAGATCAAAGTCAACTTGGTGTGAACATCTGGAAGCAGAAAGAAGCAAATTATCCTAAACAACAGTAAATTGTGTAAAGATCCCTTAGAGTGATTAGGAAAAGATTAGCTTGTATTTAACTCCTTTGATATGTGATGAAAAAAAAAAATAGTCAAAATACCATTTTCATTTCTACTTTTGGAATTTCAAAGAGGATTTAATTTACTGTCCCAATTCTTCTGTTCCCGGGTCGGTTTTCATTGATGCTTAAAGGAAGATGTGAGGGACGGGAATAGTGTGAGGTAAAGTTATAAGAATGAGACAGCGTAAATGAGAGACATTAAAGGGACATTGTAATGTAATTATTTCCCTTTTAATGTATGTGTAATTACTTGTTATACCAGTATTACATGCATGGGATATTGATCCTTTAGGTTTATTTATTAAATAACTGGCTTTGCTAATTGAAACCACCAAATATATATATATATACTGTATATAAAAGTAAAGAAAATAACTCATTGTGTAGTTTGTTTAAAGGACCAGTAAATATGGTAGGTTTGCATAATCTACAAATGCTTGATAAAAATACAACACAATAGCACTTAGTCTGAACTTCAAATGACTAGTAGTTTTTTTTCCCTGGCAAATATAAAAGTTATACAAAAAATATAAAGAGAGGTAACAAGACCCACTCTTTACAAAAGACTACAATTATAGCACTCACAGGGTTAATTAAAATATATCAGTTAAAGGGACACTCAGGTTAAATTAAATTTTCATTATTCAGATACAGCATGTAATTTTAAACAACTTTACAATTTACTTCCATTAAAAAAAATGTGCACAGTCTTTTATATTTACAATTTTTGAGTCACCAGATCCTACTGAGCATGTGCAAGAATTCACAGACTATACGTATATGCATTTGTGATTGGCTGATTGCTATCACATGGTACAAGGGGAGTGGAAATATACATAACTTTGAAATTTGTTATAAAAAAATCTACTATTCATTTAAAGTTCAGACTAAGTGCCATTGCATTGTCTTGTTATCTTGCATTTGTTGATTATGCAAATCTAATGTGTTGACTGGTCCTTTAAAGGGACAGTCAACACCAAAAAAATTTTTGTTTAAAAAAATAGATAATCCCTTTATTACCCATTCCCCAGTTTTGCATAACCAACACTGTTATATTAAAGGGACAGTTTACTCAAAAAATGTCTCCCTTTTAATTTGTTCCTAATGATCCACTTTACCTGCTGGAGTGTATTAAATTGTTTACAAGTAGCTCCTTTACCCTTATATTGGCATTTGAAATTGTTAATTTAGCATGTGGTATCCCCACCTATTCTGAAAGTTTGTGGCCGCGCGTACCAGCTATAGATAAGCTTTGTAAACACAGCCAGCAGAAGAAATTACACTCCCAGTGTGATAAAGCAGAGATAAGGTAATAAAATGTTGATTTTCCATTGTTCTCTCAAAGTATTGGTGATTGTTTTAAGGACAGATATAAGATAAAGAAGCAGGTATATGTGCACAATGTGATACAGTAATGAGATCTGATTATACCTACAAGCTCAACCTATTTTATTTGGCTGTGGCTTCAAAACACAAAATCAGAGCAGAAATATACAGAAATAAACCTTAAAAATCAAATTTTCATATATTTTTTACTCTGCAGTTGGTAAAAAAAAAGCAATTGTAAACACATTAAGGGAAAAACTATTTTATAGTATACTGTCCCTTTAATACACTTTTTACTGCTGTGACTAACTTGTATCTAAGCATCTTCTGACCGCCCCTAATCACATGTCTTTTAGTTATTATCTATTGACTTGCATTTTAGCCAATTAGTGCAGTGTCTGCCACAATCCACGGGCGTGCTCACAATGTTATCTATAGGGTTTACCTGAACAAGCTCTCCCCTGCTGTGAAAAGCAAATACAAAGCATGTGATTAGAGGCGGCCTTCAAGGGCTTAGAAATTATCATATGAGCCTTCCTAGGTTTAGCTTTCAACTAAGAATACTAAGAGAACAAAGCAAGATTGTTGATAAAAGTAAATTGGAAAGTTGTTTAAAATTGCATGCCCTATTTGAAAAATAAAAGTTTTTTTTGGACTTGACTGTCCCTTTAAGAGACTGAAAACACACATGTAACATTCACCCTGCAACACACTGATCCGCTATATAATTATAGTATAATGCCTTAATATTATTGGATCTCATATACTGCAGCAAAAGGTAAAAGTTATGTCTATTTCCAATGCCCCTATATCATGTAACAAACATCAGTTAATCACAAATGCATAAACTTATATTCTGTGAATTCCTGCACATGCTCAGAAGGAGCTGTGACTCAAGAAGTATAAATATAAAAAGACTGTGCATATTTAGTTAAAGGAAGTAAATTGGAAAGTTGTTTAACATTGTGTGCTCTATCTGAATCATTAAAGTATAATTTTGACTTGAGTGTCCCTTTAACAAATATAGACAAGTCAGAAGGCTTGCTTTTCCCACAGAAAACCTCTGGATACATTGTTTCTAATGCAGCAAATGATTCTATGTAAGATATGCAAATGAGGTTCACAATGACTCACTTTTTTACTTCAGTCTGCTTTTAAAATTAAACTTCTCCCAGCAGTGATTGAACCTACTCCCAGCTGATAAATGGCAAAAACCACAAAACAACTGTCCTGGGATGGTCTGATTCACTGTACTAACCCTAGCTAAGCTTACAAGCTGTGTATAAAGCGATGCTATGGCGTAGAGGGAGGGAGAAGCAGACTGAAGTAAAAAAAAGTGAGCCATGGTGAGCCTCATTTGCATATCTTACCCAGAATTCTTTGTTGCATTGGAAACAATGTATCCAGAGGTTTTCTGTGGAAAAAAAAGCCTCTTGAACTACACAATGAGATTTTTTATTTACATATAAACTAAATTTACACAGCACTCTTGAATCTTTTGCAGATTGAATTCAGAGTGTAATGGTATTAAATTGCGTTTTATATAATAAACAAACAGGTCTACTGAGAACAATGGGTTTTGGTTTCAAAGTAAAGTAACATCTATTTCAAATACAAAGAGAGTATATCCCATTCATTTAATATTCTGCAGCTGGTATAACAAGTCATTAGAAACAAATTGAGTGGGAACAGATTTACAGCACAGTGACAAATTAAACACAATGATGCAGAAGAGGAGTCAATTACTAGTGAATATGCTTCAACTAAAAGCTGACACCTGAACCCATTCAAATCCAATATATCACATTTTTCTGCAGATAGTAAAAGGAGATTTTGACCTTTGTAAATTCTACACCATGACCCTCTTGAAAACTCACATTCACTTGCCTCAGGTGGCATTTTCTGGCTATTTTGGATGTTTTTTTGTCAATGTTCAACTTCTTGCGGACGTTCATTTCACGTAAATAAACCAGATTATTTTTTTTTATTCTGAAAGGACGTCTGATTCTTGTACCAAGATGGAAAAGCAGACACATTAAAATGTTCATTTAATAAAGAGGTGCAACAAAGTTCACATCTCTCGATTGAAAGGGGAAAAAACGCTAAATTGCGTCCTCTATCATCACCTCCTCCCATGCTAGACTACAGAACTTCTCTCTTGTGGCACCAACCCTCTGGAACGCACTTCCTCGAGCTGTCAGACTTTCCCCTATCCTCTCCTCCTTTAAAGGGACACTGAATCCAATTTTTTTCTTTTGTGATTCAGATTGAGCATGCAATTTTAAGCAACATTCTAATTTATTCCTATTATCAAATTTTCTTTATTCTCTTGGTATCTTTATTTGAGATGCAAGAATGTAAGTTTAGATGCCGACCCATTTTTGGTGAACAACCTAGGTTGTCCTTGCTGATTGGTGGATAAGCTTAGATGCCTTCTTTTTCAAATAAAGATAGCAAGAGAATGAAGAAACATTGATAATAGAAGTAAATTAGAAAGTTGCTCAACATTGCATGCTCTATCTGAATCACAAAAGAATAAACATAATTTATGTGAGAACGTACCTGATAAATTCATTTCTTTCATATTGGCAAGGGTCCATGAGCTAGTGACATATGGGATATACAATTCTACCAGGAGGGGCAAAGTTTCCCAAACCTCAAAATGCCTATAAATACACCCCTCACCACACCCACAATTCAGTTTAACGAATAGCCAAGCATTGGGGTGATAAAGAAAGGAGTAGAAAGCATCAACAAAGGAAATTTGGAAATAATTGTGCTTTATACAAAAAATCATAACCACCATAAAAAGGGTGGGCCTCATGGACTCTTGCCAATATGAAAGAAATTAATTTATCAGGTAAGTTCTTACATAAATGATGTTTTCTTTCATGTAATTGGCAAGAGTCCATGAGCTAGTGACATATGGGATATCAATACCCAAGATGTGGATCTCCACTCAAGAGTCACTAGAGAGGGAGGGAATAAAATAAAAACAGACATAATCTGCTGAAAATAAATTAATCCACAACCCAAAAATATAAAGTTTATTTCATTTGAAAGAAAAAAACTTAAATCAAAAGCAGAAGAATCAAACTGAAACAGCTGCCTGAAGAACTTTTCTACCAAAACCTGCTTCCGAAGAAGCAAATACATCAAAACGGTAGAATTTAGTAAATGTATGCAAAGAGGACCAAGTTGCCTGCTTTGCAAATCTGATCAACTGAAGCTTCATTCTTAAAAGCCCACGAAGTAGAGACTGATCTAGTAGAATGAGCTATAATTCTCTGAGGCGGGGCCTGACCCGACTCAAAATAAACTTGATGAATCAAAAGTTTCAACCAAGAAGCCAAGGAAATAGCAGAAGCCTTCTGACCTTTCCTAGGACCAGAAAATAAAACAAATAGACTGGAAGTCTTCCTGAAATCTTTAGTAGCTTCCACATAATATTTCAAAGCTCTTACCACATCCAATGAATGTAAGGAACTTTCCAAAGAATTCTTAGGATTAGGACACAAGGAAGGGACAACAATTTCTCTACTAATGTTGTTAGAATTCACAACCTTAGGTAAAAATTAAAAAGAAGTCCGCAAAACTGCCTTATCCTGATGAAAAAAATCAGAAGAGGAGACTCACAAGAAAGAGCAAATAACTCAGAAACTCTTCTAGCAGAAGAGATGGCCAAAAGGAACAACACTTTCCAAGAAAGTAGTTTAAATGTCCAAAAAATGCATAGGTTCAAATGGAAGAACCTGTAAAGCCGTCAGAACCAAATTAAGACTCCAAGGAGGAGAAATTGATTAAATAACAGGCTTAATAAGAACTAAAGCCTGTACAAAACAGTGAATATCAGGAAGTATAGCAATCTTTCTGTGAAATAAAACAGAAAGAGCATAGATTTGTCCTTTCAAGGAACTTGCAGACAAACCCTTATCCAAACCGTCCTGAAGAAACTGTAAAATTCTAGGAATTCTAAAAGAATGCGAGGACAATTTATGAGAAGAACACCATGAAATGTAAGTCTTCCAAACTCTATAATAAATCTTTCGAGAAACAGATTTACAAGCTTGTAACATAGTATTAATCACTGAGTCAGAGAAACCTCTATGAATAAGTACTAAGCGTTCAATTTCCATACCTTCAAATTTAATGATTTGAGATCCTGATGGAAAAACGGACCTGAGATAGTAGGTCTGGCCGAACAGAAGTGGCCAAAGCGGGCAACTGGACATCCAAACCAGATCCGCATACCAAAACCTGTGTGGCCATGCTGGAGCCACCAGCAACACAAATGATTGTTCCATGATGATTTTGGAGATCACTCTTGGAAGGAGAACTAGAGGCGGGAAAATGTAAGCAGGATGATAACACCAAGGAAGTGTTCGCGCATCCCCTGCTTCCGCCTGAACATCCCTGGACCTGGACAGGTATCTGGGAAGTTTCTTGTTTAGATGAGAGGTCATGAGATCTATCTCTGGAAGACCCCACAAACTGAACAATCTAAGAAAAACACATCTGGATGGAGAGACCACTCCTCTGGATGTAAAGTCTGGCGGCTGAGATAATCCGCCTTCCAATTGTCTACACCTGGGATAAGCACCGCAGAGATTAGACAAGAGCTGGATTCCGCCCAAACAAGTATCTGAGATACTTTTTTCATAGCTTGGGGACTGTGAGTCCCCCCGTGATGATTGACATATGCCACTGTTGTGATATTGTCTGTCTGAAAACAAATGAACGGTTCTCTCTTTAGCAGAGGCCAAAACTGAAGAGCTCTAAGAACTGCAAGGAGTTCTAAAATATTTATTGGTAATCTCGCCTCTTGAGATTTCCAAACCCCTTGTGCTGTCAGAGATCCCCAAACAGCTCTCCAACCTGAAAGACTTGCATCTGTTGTGATCACAGTCCAGGTTGGCCGAACAAAAGAAGCCCCTTGAACTAAACAATGGTGATCTATCCACCATGTCAGAGAGTGTCGTACATTGATTCAGCATACAAAGCTGTAGAGGTCTCATGTGAAAACGAGCAAAGGGGATCACGTCCGATGCTGCAGTCATGAGACCTAAAACTTCCATGCACATAGCCACTGAAGGGAATGACTGAGACTGAAGGTGCCGGCATGCTGCAACAAATTTTAAACGTCTCTTGTCTGTTAGAGACAGAGTCATGGACACTGAATCTATCTGGAAGCCTAAAAAGGTGACCCTTGTCTGAGGAATCAAGAAACTTTTGGTAAATTGATCCTCCAACCATGTTTCCAAAGAAACAACACTAGTTGATTTGTGTGAGATTCTGCAGTACGCAAAGACTGGGCTAGTACCAAGATATCATCCAAATAAGGAAACACCGCAATACCCTGTTCTCTGATTACAGAGAGTAGGGCACCCAGAACCTTTGAAAAGATTCTTAGAGCTGTTGCTAGGCCAAATGGAAGAGCAACAAATTGGTAATGCTTGTTTAGAAACGAGAATCTCAGAAACTGATAATGTTCTGGATGAATTGGAATATGAAGGTATGCATCCTGAAAGTCTATTGTGGACATATAATGTCCTTGCTGAACAAAAGGCAGAATAGTCCTTATAGTCACCATCTTGAAAGTTGGTACTCTTACATAACGATTCAAAATTTTTCAGATCCAGAACTGGTCTGAATAAATTTTCCTTCTTTGGTACAATGAATAGATTTGAATAAACCCCAAACCTTGTTCCCGAGGAGGAACTGGCATGATTACCCCTGAAGACTCCAGGTCTGAAACACACTTCAGGAAAGCTTGGGCTTTTACTGGATTTACTGGGATACGTGAGAGAAAAAAATCTTCTCACATGAGGTCTTACTCTGAATCCTATTCGATACCCTTGAGAGACAATGCACTGAATCCATTGATTTTGGACAGATTTTATCCAAATATCTTTGAAAAACCTTAATCTGCTCCCTACCAGCTGAGCTGGAATAAGGGCTGCACCTTCATGCGGACTTAGGGGCTGACTTTGATTTCCTAAATGGCTTGGATTTATTCCAACTTGAGGAAGGCTTCCAATTGGAAGCAGACTCCTTGGGGGGAAGATTGAGTTTTTGTTCCTTATTCTGACAAAAGGAACGAAAATGGTTAGAAGCCTTAGATTTACCCTTAGGTTTTTAATCCTGAGGCAGAAAAACTTCCTTCCCCCCAGTGACAGTTGAAATAATAGAATCCAACTGAGAACCAAATAAATTATTACCTTGGAACGAAAGAGACAGTAATCTAGATTTAGATATCATATCAGCATTCCAAGATTTAAGCCACAAAGCTCTTCTAGCTAAAATAGCTAAAAACATGGATCTAACATCAATTTTGATATCATCAAAAATTGCATCACAATAAAATGATTAGCATATTGCAATAGGCGAATAATGCTAGATAAGTCAGAATCCAATTCCTGTTGCGCTAAATTCTCCAACCAGAAGGTTGATGCAGCCGCAACATCAGCCAAAGAAATTGCAGGTCTGAGAAGATGACCTGAATATAAATAGGCCTTCCTTAGATAAGATTCAAGCTTCCTATCTAAAGGATCCTTAAAAGGAAGTACTATCTTCCATAGGAATAGTGGAACGTTTAGCAAGAGTAGAAATAGCCCCATCAACTTTGGGGATTTTTTCCCAAAACTCTATAGATTTTGCTGGTAAAGGATACAATTTTTTAAACCTTGAAGAAGGAATAAAAGAAGTACCTGGCTTATTCCATTCCTTAGAAATCATATCAGAAATAGCCTCAGGAATAGGAAAAAACCCTTGGAGAAACCACAGGAGGTTTAAAAACAGCATTTAAACGTTTATTAGACTGAACGTCAATAGGACTGGTTACCTCAATATCCAAAATAATTAACACTTATTTTAATAAAGAACGCATATACTCTATTTTAAATAAATAAGTAGATTTGTCAGTGTCAATGTCTGAGGAAGGATCTTCTGTATTAGATAGATCCTCATCAGAAGAGGATAAATTATGTTGTTGGTCATTTGAAATTTCATCAACTAAATTAGAAGTTTTAAAAGACCTTTACATTTATTAGAAGGTGGAAATGCAGACAAAACCTTCAAAATAGAATCAGAAACAAATTCTTTAAAATTTACAGGTATATCATGCACATTAGAAGTTGAAGGAACTACAACTGGCAATGTGCTATTGCTGATGGATACACTAACTGCATGTCAAAGTTTTATCATGACAACTATTACAAATGACATTCCGTGAAATAATTTCAACAATTTTACAACAAATGCACTTAGCTTTAGTAGGACCGATGTCAGGCAACAATGTTCCAGCAGAAACTTCTGAGGCAGGTCAGATAAAGACATCTTGCAAATGTAAGAGAAAAAAACAACATAAAAAGCAAAATTATCTATTTCCTTATATGACAGTTTCAGGAATGGGAAAAAAAAGCAAATAGCATAGGCTTCTGATAGAGAAAAAAATCAAGAGGCAAACATCAATGGGGTATTGAAATAATGAAAAAGTTTGGCGCCAAGTATGCGCACAATGTAATGTATACTTTTTTGGCGCCAAAAATAACCGGAAAATGACACAATCGCGTCACTAATGACGCAACCGTGTGAAAGGTCTCTGCGTCAAGTATGACGCCGGAAATGACAAAGTTGCGTCATAGACATATTTTTCCGCTCCAAAAATATTTTCGCGCCAAGAATGACGCAATAAAGTTTAGCATTTGACGCACCCACGGGCCTAATGCCACCCGCAATTTGCAAGAAGTAGTCAATTGAAAAAAGACTATTTTTAGCACAAAGGAATTGTAAGTAACCATGGAGAGGGCAGTGTTGGGGACAGAAGCCAGATTGAGTGTTGAGGATGGAAGCCAGATTGCAGGGGTCAAGCAAGGAGTTGGAGAACAGGAAGCAGGTGAGCGGTTGAAAACTAGTTTTTCCAGGAGTTTTGAAGCTAGCGGAAGCAGTGATATGGGGCGGTAGTTTGCAGGAGAATTAGGGTTGAGTTTTTTTTTGAGGATGAGGGTGACCTTTGAATATTTGAAAGAAGATGGAAATGAACCGATAGAAAGGAATAGGTTGAAGATGTGAGCAAGAGCTGGAGTGAGGGTGTGAGACAGAGAAGGTATTAGATGTGAAGAGATAGGGTCAAGTGGGCAGGTAGTGAGGCTTTAAGAAGACAATAAGGAACCCACTTCATTCTCAGTGGCTAGGGGAAGATGCAGAGAGTGGCAGAGAGGTTGACCGGGGGTGGAGATGGAAGATTGCTTGCTTGTGTCATGATGTTACTTCAAATGCAGAAACAGGGGGTGGTGCAGGTGGGTAGAGGATAGAGGTGAACGTAGAGAAGAGTCATTTAGGGTTTGAGAAGTGAGTAGATGTAAGAGAAGAGAAGTAGGTTTGCTTGGCTAAGTGAAGGGCAGATTTGTAAGAATGAAATTATAGTGGATGAAATCAGGTTTAGAGCAAGATTTCCTCCATGTACGCTCAGCAGTACAGGAGCATTTTTTAATGTAGTGCATTTGTAGAGAGCCCCAGGGCTGTAATGGACTACGTGGGGTTTTGCGTAGTTGGAAAGGATCAAGGTCGTCTAGTAGAGGAAAGATTATCGTTATAGAGGGTTGTAACAAGGTCAGGGCAAGATATTGTGGAAGTAGGGGTGAGGAGATTTTGAATAAGGTGACAAATGGAGAGGATTTATAGCATGCAGATTTCTACAGGTGCGAGGGAAAAGAAGTAGGTTTAGCCTGTACATTAAGATTATAGGTGAGCAGGCTGTTGTCTGAAATGGGAAAACGGGTGACAGGTGACATCAGATATAGAGCAGAGGTAGGAAAATACCAGGTTAATAAAGTGTCCATCGCAATGAGTAAGGAATAGGGTGGATTGTGAGAGACCAAAGAAGTTTGTGAGTGAGACAAGTTTAGAGACAGCAGGGGCAGATGAGTTATTAATAGGGATATTGAAGTCCTCCAGAATTAGAGCAAGTATATAGGAAACATTAACGCCCTACAGATCTCACTGCTTTTTCTTGCAAACTAAAAGGTAGCGAGGTTGTGACAAAATACTCAAAATATTTAATACTCTAATAGAAAAACAAATGCGTACAAAAATAGAGGCTGTTGTAAGATGCTATATGCAGAAAGCAGTGCAATGTGATTTGTTTTTGATGCAGGATTTAATTTTTAAAGTGCACCCCTTGCTCACTGCTACCATTGCTTTACCCAGCGAAGTTTCCCTTTCTAGCAAGCTTATTACTTTCTATAGGAGACATCTTGCCACTAGCAGGAACTGCCCCCTTTTTAAGATAATTCCAAAAGGCAGATCCTGTGAGGATTGGTGTGAAAAACCATGTCAGAATCTGCGAAGTTTAGATAATCTGGCCCTTAGTTATTTATAGTTAAATAGTTAACAGGTAAAGCATAATATATGCTTGCAACAAAATTCAAATATTTTGTAAAACAGTTAAAAAGACTTATAGTGTAATAATAGAATTCTCTAATTAAAGTTGTGCTCCAAGGGAAAAAAAAGGAACCTTTGATCATTTGAAGGGCATAGCTAATTAACCAATCAGGAGTGGCATACATACATTTTCACCAGTCACTGATCTTATGTTGCTCAGGGATGGCATGAGAGCATGCTTTGTGCACAGCTTTAATTATGGTCTCAGTTAATCAAGCTGCAGAAGCGCAAACCTGCTCATGTGAGCCTGCTAACTGTGAGTTAAGACAACTCCGAGGTGATGGCGTTAAATCATCCCTAAGTCATTTTTCAGGGTGATTGTCAGGTCACTTGACAGGAGGTGGTGCTACACAAAAGGTGGCACTGCGCAATGCAGCCCCCATGCATAAAGAAAGTGCTTAACCACAAATTATCAACTAATCAGCAGATTTTTCTTTGGCAAGTCACCACCTGGGAGAAGCCTTTTTTGCCCAACTGAACTTTTTACAGAGGAGAACTTTAATGCGGTATATCAGTCGGATCCCACCTAAAAGGATGGTCCAACCCTGAAATATCAGGCAATCCATTTCCGAACAAGGAACCTGGTAGACCCATAATTTGAGCTAAAACAAGCTGCTCCCAGGTGGTGACTCACCAAAGAACAAGCTACTGTGCCATTGTTCCTTCCTGGTTTAGTGCGTCTCTTGCTTTGAATAGATAGATGTAAGATAGATAAGTAGATGGACACACACAGATAGATAGATAGATAGATAGATAGATAATCAAAATACAGTGATTACATTTTAATATTCCATATTAAAAATTATTCCACCTTTTCTAATGTCTGAATAATGCTGATATATTTAATAGAAGTTATTCATTAAAAATCAAGAATATTAATGAAAACTATAAAACCAAGGGGAGTATGAAACAACAATTTCCCTGTTACTGGAAGGTGTTATAACAAAATGACTCAAATGGACCCACCTTTATAGACAATTGCTGGAAGTAGATAAACGTGAGTACATTCAAACACTTGTTAAATTACTAGTTTTTATAAAAGGTCAAGATTATCGTACACCATTGTTACATTTTCCTTGATCATTCATTGCTTCCCTTTTGATGAAATCTCTCTTCTGGCTCATTAGAAAAATCTTTTATTTAAAATAAAAGTCTATATCATTCACAGCCCCTGTTTCCTTCCCCTCTTTATGTCTATAAATAGTTTCCCACAGTAAATTATCATGCTATTTAAACTCATCTTCCCATATATTGTGTCACGGCACAGGTCAATTTTTTTTTAATCAAGATTAATTAGTCCAAGAACTATATAATAAGGTACAAAATGAACACAAATAGTTTTTTGAGTTTTTTCAGCTTCGTAAGGGATGGAAACATATATAGAAAATGATAAAAAATAATATTTTAAAGAGGAGGATTGGATATAAAAAGAAAATGCTCTATTATGTCAGAGTTTTTTGTTTATTTAAACAACTTCACTTTTACTGTGGATTTCAAGGGACATTCCAGACAAAATTGGAATCTACATGGATGCATTTCAGTTTGAATAGAAGAATTTTTGTGATATACATAAGCTAAAATGCTTCTAATAAAAGCTATAGCTGTTTCAAAAGTGTATGGACCGGTGCACCAGCATTTTACCACAGCAGAGCGCTTATTTGTCTATTAGCTGTTCCCTTTGGAAATAACGGCAACAAACCAAAATCCCAATATTCCTCAGAACTTAAAGGGATACTGAACCTAATTTTTTTCTTTCACAATTTATATAGAGCATGCAATTTTAAACAACTTTCTAATTTACTCCAATTATCAATTTTTCTTTGTTCTCTTGGTATCTTTATTTGAAAAAGCAGACATGTAAGCTTTGGAGCCAGACCATATTTGATTCTGCACCTGGACAATGCTTGCTGGTTGGTGGCTACACCTATTTTGAGTTAGAATGTAAATTTTGATGCTAAAGTGCCCGATTTTTTAAAATTCTATTAAAAACAGGGGCACTTTAATTCATCAAAATTTACATTTCACTCCTGTTGTAAAAAAACAACAACTTACCTTTTAATCTTGACAGCAGCTCAACGTCAGCTTGACGTCAGAAATGATGGATAGGTCATCCTCCAATCACAGCTCCCCCTGGGGGAATCAGTGTCTGATTCAACGTTGTGATTGGAGGA